>NC_056739.1:566572216-566744345 GCF_019279795.1 Protopterus annectens | reverse complement strand
CCTTATAATTTTTTTCAGGAAATGCAAATACTTCCATTGCCCTGCTCATAAACTCCCATCTTACTCTGTCAAATGCTTTCTCTGCATCAAGACCCACCAACAATGGTGGTATTTTCATACATTCTACTTCCCTCTGGATCAGCAATGTTCTGTTAATGTTGTTAAATGTTTGTCCACCTTCCACAAAACCACATTGATCCATATCTATCAGTTTTGGCATTACTTTTGCCATTCTTTTAGCAATTTTAGACATGCACACTTTATAATCATGGTTTAGTATTGAAATGGGCCTGTATAACACTGGAGCTGATGGATCTTGAAATGGGCCTGTATAACGCTGGAGCTGATGGATCTTTACCCTCTTTAGGTATAACAGCTACCACTGATTTCTTCCAGGACGGTGGTACTTTTCCTTTTAAAATACTGTTAAACAAAACTTTCCAAATCTTTCTCATTTTTATCCTCCTAGCATCCAAACTTCCACAGGAATACCATTGATTCCTTTGTACTTTCCTGTAGATTGGTTATACAGCACAATTGCCATCTCATCTCCTCCTATCCTGACTGTTAGTAATTGAGCCTCATCTACCTCTAACCTTGTCATATTTAATTCTTACAAAAACATTTCCATTTGTATTGTTCATCACCCATTTTTGACCCCTCAAAGGCAGAAGAGCTTACACAAGTACAGTGAGTACTGCAGGGCTGTCAACCAACCTTGGTTGTCCAGGCACTGACCCAGCTAATGCTTGATAGTCTGGTGTTGTGTCTCACGTATGCCTAGTAAAAGAAGTAACATGCACAGCAACTGTGAAATCTGACAATGAACACACAAAATTTGTGATAGCTCTTGATAACACAAGCACTCTTTCACCATTTGCATCAAACTTTGACCTTGTCGGAGAAACAAAATACAGTCCAAAGCAGGAGGAAGGGAGGACTGACACCAGGAGCACAGACACTGGAAAACACAATGCCAGTGAACTCGGTGTATGGACAGGTGAGTGCTTTCGCATCTTGGGCAGTGCTTCATTGTTTGCATGTAGCACACCATTGTGCACTGCCGCATAGCAATGGTTATAGACCAAAACGTTTTGCTTGTTAAAATTTCCCTTAGCACTTTGCTTGTGGTCCTCCAGAGGTTTTTCACAGCCCTGTTGTACTGTCAGGTGGAACACTAAGCATATCCTCTGAGGTACCAACACACCTCTCTCCCACTAGCCATTCCTAAGTGTGACCTCTTTTTCTGACCAAATAACTTAACACTACATAGGCTCAATTTACCACAGTTTGTCAAGACAACTTGGTCAACATGGCCCTCATGAAGCAGTGTAGCAACTGCCTCATGTTCGCTGACACCCTTCAACTCCTAGTCCACAGAAACTCAAATAGTGAGATATGCTCTCAAAAACCAGCCAGTACATATGACAAAGAGCAGGTTGTCAGCATGCACACCTCACCTCTTCCACCACTCAGACCCACATCACACATACTGACATATGTGGAGGTCCTCACCAGAAAGATACCTAAATACCAGACACCATGCAAATACAAAAATGCAACATGAAATAATTCCTCTGCAGAACACTGGATGCACCATTGCACATCACCAGTGTCCTATCTGTCAAGCCCATAAGTCAGAACACAAAACTAAACATATTAGTCATAGGTGATTCTATCGTGTGACACACATACATGTTCTTCTCAGCAGGCTAGATAAGTAAAAGGTCACAGTCAGCTGTCTGTCAGGTGCCAGGGTACACCATATGAAACATGCACTCAAGTGTCTCAACAGCAGTTACTGTTATGACTCCATCATAGTCATAGAGACATATCTGTGTGGACTATATGAACAGAGACATGATTGAGCTGTCAGACTGTGTGTCTCAGGCAGTTATGTCCCTAGCCTTAAGCAGCAGTCTACCTTCACCTAGGATGATGCCTCTATACAAACAGAAAATGCTTGACTTAAATAAGTGGCTTATTTTCTGTAGTCATTCTACGGGATGTAGTATCTGTCAGCCTGGAATGACATGTTTGACAGGTCTGAATGCTTTGCCGTAGATGGTCTTCATCTCTCATCCCTACGAATTCAGCTATCAGATCAGTCTCTTGCCAATCCCATGCTGCCTTTTTTACATAGTGTCTCAAGGACAAAATTCCCCGACATAATAATTCCCTATAAAAACCTCAGGGTTATGCTGTTCAAAGCTGGGAGTCATACTGTGAAATTACACTCACTGGAAGCAGTCCTCACAGTGGAAGATGCAGACGTATGTGTACAGTCTTGTAGACCGGGTTCATGTCTGTGAAGAGCACCCCAGCCATACCGAGTTACACCTCCTTCCATAAGTTAAGACCACAAACTGAATGAATGAAAAATAAAGGAGACGGTGTATCAATATTCATCAAAGATGCATGCACCTCCAGTATGGTTAAATCATAAGATTCAGTGGAGATAATTCAGCTGCAGTTAACTATTGGCAGGACACCTGTTCAAGTCATTGCCAGCTATCAAAACCCCACCATGTATCAGGACAACCACTCTGCCAATTTGGATTGACTTGAGTCTATCAGGATACATGTAAACACCATGATTTTGGCCAACTTTAACTCATAAGCCATTGAGAGGGTAAATTACTTGTGCTTAAAATCACTTGCCCTGGACCAGTTGGTTGAAACCACCACAAGGGATGCCCACATCATGGATCTGTTGCTTACCAATATGGTGGACCACTGTAGCAGCCCCACTGTGAAGTCTTTCCTGGTGATAGCTGACCACAAATCAGTCTCATTCTAATTAACTGTCACACCTGAGCCCCCACCCCAACAACAACTTCACTAAAAGATTTTCCAAAGGTGATTATAACCTCTTACAGGATGGTTTAAATAGCTACAATGCACCTCCCGCCCTCAGATGGAGCTAGCAACTATGGTGAGTTCTACACCAATGCTTTATACAAACACTTGTGTAGTTGCATTAACTCGGCCATACCTGATCAGACCAAAATAGACTCCTCAAGGAAGAGCAAACCTGCATGGTGGACAACTGCCATTTACATACTTTACATTGAGATTAAGAAATTGCTGTACAAGTGTTAAGAGGGGACGAGCAGTGAAATTAAAGGATTCCCTCCAGACCATTAACAAACCAATAAGACTTCATTGTGAAGTCTTCCAAAGCAAACTACTAATACAAATTAGCTTGCTCAACTTAGGACAACCATAAGGTGTTCTTTAGTGACATCCATAATCTAGAATGAAAGGCCAGGATTTGGTCAGAACTGGTAGTTAATGATACCACATATACTGAGGCTATGGACAGAGCTAAACTGTTAGCTGACAGGTTCTGTGAAAACCTCACTCCCCTGACCCCACCACGTGTACCCCATGATATCCCTGGCACCTATCCCATACCTTCTCTCCTTAAAGAGCAGATAGTGAACACCCTCTCTAAGGCCAAAAACACAACATCTATGGGACTTGATGACATCACAGGCTGTGTCCTACATGGGTTCAGACAAGAATTAGCAACACTATTAGGTACTGTTTTCAATCATAGTCTAAACACAGGCTTTGTCGCAGCTGAGCCACCGATATCACCTTGCATGAAGGTGGTGCTTCCACTGACTCCAGGATCGCTAGACCTATTAGCCTGTCTAGCCTTATCTGTCTAGGCCATGGACTGAATCATCATGGACCTTATCAACAAAGATGTAGGTAATCACCAAACACTTGACCCTACTCAGTTTGGATTTCTCAAATGGAGATCATGCCTGTTAAACCAGGTGGACTTCTTCTAGACAGTCACCAATGCCCGGGACAAGGGAAAATCTATGCATACAGCCTACCTAGACTTAGCCAAGGCTGTTGACACTATCCACCACTCAGGCATTATTGACAAACTCACGCTGCTAGGTATCAACCCTAATATTGTTAGATGGGTCGCTAATTGGTATACTGATAGAGTCCATGTAGTCAAAATAGTGGAATACACCTCCAACAGTAGACCAGTAATCAATGGTGTTCCACAGGGATCAGTCCTGGGACGTCTATTGTTTGAAATCTATTTGTCTGAGTTTCAAGCAAAAATTAAAGGTCTGTGGTTGACAAAGTTTGCTGATTACTGCAAGCTGTGAGCGGTCACAGAATCTGTAAACAATGTTAACATCATACGCAAGGGTCTTACACAAACCACTGATTGGTGTCAAAGTCATGGCCTTACTCAATGCAAGCTGGGAGCTGCCCCAGAATCTCTAACATTGTCAACATCATACAAGATGGTGTTATACAAAGCAATGATTCTTGCCAAAGTCATGGCCTTAAACTCAATGCAGAAGACTATATTATCATCCCTTTCAGTAAGAGCGATATTTCTGCAAAGTACCACATCAACAGCAACATCCTAAGTATGGGCTCAGTATTGTCAGACCTGAGCACACAAGTTGACAGCAACCTTATCCTTGATCACCAAGTCTCCACAGTGGTAAGAAGGGCATTCTATATTGCTCATCTCATAAAGAAGGGAATAGACTATAGAAAAATAAAGTTATAACCTCCCACTAATCTTCTATCATCAGCACAATAATAGAGTGCAACCCCTTTTGGTATGTACCCAGCAGCTGGAGAGACCACAAAGGTTATCCACAATGAAAAATCAAGGTCTTTAGCATTTGTCCTACATTGATCATGTGAAATCACTGTCACTTTTTTCTGATTCATATTGACTACTTGGAGGCAGTCTCTGCCTTACATGTAAGGCAATCTCTGACCCTGCTGTATTGGAAATGTGTATCCAGAAGTCAGTTTGTACACAGGTTACTCACTCTAAAGACATTAACCTGGTATGTGACATTAATGGAGTATGCTGGAGGGACAGATTTTTGTTTCCTAAAGGTTACCACATCTTTGGAACATACTCCCAGTTCATGTCAAACAGAGCCTCTCAATGGCCCTCCTCAAACTCAGTCTGGAAAATTGGATGAAATTACCAGGAATTCACTTACAAGGGTTACACATCTTAGACAGGGTCAGTAGTTGCTGATTCTGGAAGCAAGGGTAGAACTTTGCTAGGCTTGTAAGGGAACTAGGACCATTTGTCTAGCAACTTCCTATGATCCTATGATGCTAGAGTCCCTATGAAAGGTGAGCACATTTACTGTCATTCTGTCACATCAAGAGCAGAAGTGAAGGTCTCATCAATCTTAAAAAAACAACAGGAAAGTAAGCATTTACTCACCTTTGAAGTACTGAAACCTGTGGGTTGTGGTTGGTGAGGTGTGGGGGATGAATCAAAGTAGCCTGAGACATTTTTACAATTTTTTATTTCTATTCCATGGTTGGGCTGTGAGTAGCAGCCGACTATCAGCTGCTTGGTGGCCCTGCAACATCTCCATACTCCTTGTCCGGAAGTACCTTTTTTGGTGTGGACAACACATTAGAAAGGGAAGTGGTCTTTGTTCTACTACTGAACTATGGCTGCTTGTTGATCTTCCCTCAAGAATTGTTTACTCCCTGTCTGGTACTAAACACCCTATGTCGGGATGGCTCCTCATGGTGGGCACCATATTCAAGGGAGACTTTAATCACTCCTCTATACATCAGGAATCTTACATGCTTTAAAGTTACAGGCAGAGAGATTCTTGGACTTCGTATATGCAAACAACCTGTTTTATCTGCAAACGATTCTTATGATGAAAACATGAGGACTTTAAAGCTGCTGATACCTGGTTCTTTAATGCCAGCATTTTGTCAAAAATAAAATATCATACCTTAGACACAATTTATAGTTTGTCATATACATAAAAGATCAAAGGAAATAAATAATGAGCTTGTGAGGACCTTACTGTAGGATGCACTAGCAATACCTCATTCTTTAAAGGATTAACTTGGATCATCTATCAGGCATCCACTTCAGCCAGGAACTGAAAATCTTCAAATGTAGGAAGGATTATCATTTGCTCTTGAGAGAAGCAGAAGTACAGCTATATAGCATTATCATAATAATGGCACTGTATATACATCCTAGTAATGACCTCATTTAGTGTCAGCATATACACAGCAACAATATTGCTGCCAGTAGCAAGCTCTGCAGAAAATCCCACAATCCAGCAGGAACATGGAAAGCCAAAATACCAGTGACACCATGCTAAGAATCATTGTGTAGTAAGAGGCAAACCATTCAAGGATGGTGGATAAGAGACCACATAATATATTGGCAGTATTTGAGTAGATGTCTATGATCCACTTTATCAACTGCTGCTGAGAGGTCAAGGAGGATCAAACAGAAAGGATTATTTTGGTAATCATTCACCATCATCTTGTTTTAACTACTAGGGTTCAAGATCACTTTGGAGCTTAAAAATACTTTTACTTTAGTAGAAATGATTTTACTTCTGTTATAGGACATTACCCACCTGAATATTCCAGTTGCGTTGACATTTGGGTATTCTGTTTCAAGTCACAAGTAACCTTTCTCTTGATGCTGTCACCAAATGTTTCAGATTATGCACCTTTGGAGGTGATATCAGAGAGTCATTTATTGGACCCTTTTTGTACTGAGAAAGGAAGTTCAAACCTTTTACTGGACTGCATCCTAGAATCCCAAGCTCTTCCTGAAGAAATTCCACACTTTTCAAAGAATGAACCCCTGTTATGTTAACCTTAGTAGAAAGATTTCTGTCCTCGTCCATGACTATTGAATAAGGGAAATTAATTACTTGGTAATTTCTAAAAAATCCGCGGTGGTGGTGCTGCGGTAGGGTTGTCGCCTCACAGAAAGACGCTGACCGGTTCGAATGTCAGCTAGAGCGTCTTCTGCATGGAGACATGCGTGAATGGGCGTGCCTTCATTGAAGGTTGTGCGTTAGGGCTGGCAACTCAGCACGTAAAAATCAACTGTTAATCATTAGCGAACCGGAGTTCCGCTGTGGTGACCCCTAACTGGGAAAAGCCGAAAGACACAACAACAATTACTTGGTAATTTCTAGATCCAGATGCAGAAATTAACAGGTCTGTCCCTCTCCAAGAGTTTTAAGCAGATGTATTTCTCATGTATCCTAAATCCAGACAGAACAATTCACAGAAGACTCACTCTGCTCTTTTTCCTCCATCCCATAATCAGTGTATTTACTACTGTCCCAACAAGGATCCTTGTTTGAATGAAAGGTTTTAGATTTGGGAAATCACCTTGTTATAGGGGTGCCCCTGAGTTTTGTGTGCCTCCTGGACATATCGTCTAATATGACACACTTAAAACCACTGTAAGTATAGCGATCAGTGCTATTATAAATACATGTAAACAACTAAACCTTGGCAACAATACCCTGCAAAGTTAACTCTTTCGGTCTGGATTTCACTTGTAAGATTACACTGATGTAATACACTAGCATGTACCGTAAAAGATTTAAGATTTATAACTAACCACCCACATACCATAGACTGAATCTTTATAATTGATACACTCACACTAGCAGCCATACACAAACATACTTGCAGATACACACCACTATCACTACCTGTCTGCTAAAAATCCTGGCACATACCTCTAACTCAGTCTCATCCATTGGAAGTAACAAGAGAATGTATAGTTTTGGCCAAGTTAACTTATGCAGCTATGGTTGAATAAATGCCTTACCTTATTCATTTCAGGGGCGAGCACATGGTTAATTAGTATAGACCATCCCTTGGAATACCTCATTAGCATATATATCTCTGCTGAGGACATGGCCTACTGTGGTGATTCTACAGACTCTGTAGGATCACGGTGGTGGGCATGTCTGTAAATCAGGAAGGCCCACTACCAGTGACAGCAGCAAGTGGAATGGCTTACCACTTGTGGTGGCCCCTTCTAAATCCAGCCCATAATGAAGAAAGACAATTTTATTTACATTTATAAAGCTATGTCAAACCCAGAGCTGTTGGACATGCTACACCTAAAGAAATCCCAATCCCTCTGAGCTACACTCTCTAGGGACCTAAACCTTGTCACCACAATAAACAGGACATGCTGGAGGGATAGATTCCTATCCCAGAGACATCCTATACTCTGGAACAGGCTACCCATCTATGTCAAGCAAAGTTCTTCATTAGCACTCTTCAAGAAAAATCTTGATGAGTGGATGGGAAATAGGAAATACACCCCGGGGATCACTTCTATGTCTCTGCTCGTCAGTGGCACAGGAAAATAACTTTCTTGGGTGGCATATGCCAGGGAACCTTGTTGGCTAGGCTTGCGTAGGCCCTTGGGCCGCTAGCCTAGTACCTACTTATGAACCTATGAACCTATTTATTTTTACAGGTTGGCATACCACTCAACCTCTTAGAGCAAGAAATCTGGACAAAGCCATAAATAAAAGCGGGACAAAGGCCCAAAAATAGGGTCAATTTTTAAATAATGCTCTTACAGACTTATTTGATAGAATAACAGGTTTTGTATTAGCATGAATTTTCTGAAGGTTATGAAGTCTGAAACTCAAATGTATGTCATTATTTTCTAACTTCAGTTGTTAATGATTTACCACTAAATTGCCAGAAAAACACAATTTTATGAAAAACTGGCCAAAAATATGAGGCCAAAATCTGGACATTCTGTGAAAATCTGTACAGTTGAGAGGTATGCAGGTTTGTAAGGCAAAGACATAAACCAAGAATTAATAATAAACTTATTCAAGCACAAATGAGGATCCTAGTATCAAGTACTGCATTCATTACATTATATATAAAAAAAACAGGTAGCATAGTCTTTTATAATCATAGGTGTATATAGTAGGCTAATGACCAATAGGGCCCTTAAAGGTCTAGCTGTGCACTCCAAATCTGACCCACAAATTTGATTTATAGGGGGTGATTTCCTGTCTGCCTCTGTTCATCAGAGACATAGGAGCCACACCACAGATGAATTTCCAATTACCAATCCATTTGGTTAAAGGTGAGAATCAAATGATGTACATTGTGTTTGTGAGGTAAACTCCTTAACCATTATGCCAGCCCCAATATTTATTATTTGAAAGTGCAAAAGGAAGATTCAAGTTCATAAGTAAAGGGTCAACATTATCATGATGGTTTTTGTTTTGTCATACTTTATTAATGCATGTCATAAAACTCAAAGATGTCCAACTGCTTGTTACTTTAGTTTTTCATCCCATCTCACATCACTGTTACATACATGTGCCTGAACACAAACACATTGGTTTTCTGTGGAGAGAGGGATGACAGTACACTCTTGCCACTTTAATCAACATCCCTGAAATTGCTGCATCTTGGAGAAGACAAAACGTTTTTGATGTTTTAGCATTTTTTTTCTTTTGGCAAATAATATTTTACTGGAATTTTTCAGAGGTCACGATCATCCATCCATCACACCTTTTCCCATTTTTGAACATGAGGTTTGGGTGTCACTTCAACAGTGACAATCTTCCAGAGCTAAGGTTTACACTGATGGGTGGCTAGCCCTGCCACAGTAGTTCTTCCACACAACACACTCACACCTAAGGCTAATTTAGAATATCCTATCCACCTACTGCTTGTCTTTGGAATGTGGGAGGAAACCAGAGCAACTGGAAGAAACTGGCATGAGCACAAGGAGGGCATGCAGACTCTGCACAGAAAGCACTCCAGCTGAGAACTGAATCATAAAACTTCTTATTGTGAGGCAGCACCACTATCTGCTGTGCCACCGCTCTCATGTTCTCTTTAGTGGTCATGACATTTAGTTAAAAATATTCTGCCAACCATCTTTAAATGTTAATCTTCTTCTTTATTGTGAAAATAAATAGGTAATGCAAGGCAGTAATGTTTATTACTTCATGACTGTGCTATTTTGGATATAAATTAGCGGTTCTACCTCACATAAACGAAACACCAAAACACCGACAACGCAATCACCCAAACCACATAACCGACAGTACAAAAACACGAAATTCCACATGCCCGACAACGAAATAACCGACGGTACACAAACACGAAACCTCATACACTTCACACACCACAATCAACAAACAAAACACATTCCCCATCCAAAAACCACATACGCAACACAAGCACACCAAAATCCCTACAAACCCACACTAAACCTCACATACACAACTACCTACAACCCTAACCCAAACCCTAACCCTAAGGTCCGTCACTATCGCACACTTACCTGGCCCGCTCCCTAACCCTAACTCACTTATCCTGCCCCTAACCCAAACACAATCACTACCGCACACTTACCTGACCCGCTCCCTAACCCTAACTCACTTATCCCGCCCCTAACCCAAA
This sequence comes from Protopterus annectens, assembly GCF_019279795.1. Taxonomy (NCBI): domain Eukaryota; kingdom Metazoa; phylum Chordata; order Ceratodontiformes; family Protopteridae; genus Protopterus; species Protopterus annectens. Next base: position 566,734,082 of record NC_056739.1, on the reverse strand, counting down.
CACAATCACTACCGCACACTTACCTGACCCGCTCCCTAACCCTAACTCACTTAACCCACCCCTATCCCCACAGACCGTCAATATCCACACTTACCTTACTCGCACCCTAACGTCCGTCACTACCGCATACTTACACAGCCTTTCCCCATGTCGGCATCCTCGGCGTCGGTGCTTTCATCCGTCGGGTCGGTCTTCTCCACTGTCGATCTTCTGGGTCCCGTCGTGTCGGTCTTCTCAGCTTTCGATCTTCTGGGGCTCTCGGTTTTCGTGTCGATGTTCCGGCGTGTCGTTGAAGTGAGGTAGAACCAAATTAGCATGTAGCTAATATGAAGATTCTGGTCCTCCAGAACAAGCTAAGTACAATAGTGTTTTCATTCATAATCCCATGACACAGGTATAGCATACTCAATAAGTGATCTAAAGCAGGATTTAGCACTTCATTGATGCCAGATGAAACATTGCCTCCAGTGATCAATTAAGCAGTTTGCCCTTGCCTGCACAAGCACTTCACTGACACCAAATGAAACATTTCCCCCAGTGATCCTTTGAGTCGTTTGTTCAAGTCTCCATAAGCAGTCAACTGTCATCAAATGGAACACTTCACCCAATAATCCCAGGACAAGCACTTTTACTAAGATCAAATGAAACACTTCTCCCAAATACACATTCAGTAGTTTGTCCATGTAGGACCAAGCACTTTACGAACATCAACTGAAATATTTCCCCCAGCGATCCATTTCATAGTTTGTCCATGCCTGGCACTGAATCCAAAACATGCAACAAAATCTAGAAGATTTAGCATATTTGCCTGGAAGTATTTACATTGCTATTTTTATACCCCAAGCAGGCGCCAAAGAATTTTTCCTCAGGTAAACCGCAAATATTGTTGGCGTAATGGGAAAGAAAGAAGTAACTGAGAACATATTTTCTGGAAGTGTAATGAGTTGGCAGACTTTAAAGATTCCCTGCAGTCTGCACTGTTGGAGATGCTGGGTGAGGAAATTGGAATAACCAGGGAAATTATTTCTTTGAGCTTTGTTACAGAATTGGAATTATCTAGACTTAGTAAGGCCTTGCTGAGTCTAATTATGATGGCTGTCAAAAAAGCAATTACTTGAAAATGGAAATCAAAGTATAAAACAGTGTAAGAAACTTCTCTGTGTGGAAGATTTTCAGTCCATATATTTCTAGTTAATGACTGTATATTAATCAGATCAGACAATAGTAGTAGAAGTAGCAAACGTAAACTCGTCAAGTCAAAAAGTAATAATAGAAAATATATAATTCTACAGCATTACTAAGTATTCGAAAGTAATCCAAGCAAGGCAGGTAGTCTGTTTCCAGTCGAAAATCCTTTATTAAGTAATTTTTTTCGACTGGAAACAGACTGCCTGCCTTGCTTGGATTACTTTCGAATACTTAGTAATGCTGTAGAATTATATATTTTCTATTATTACTTTTTGACTTGACAAGTTTACGTTCGCTACTTTTACTACTGTTGTCTGATCTGATTAATATACAGTGATTAACTAGAAATATATGGACTGAAAATCTTCCACGCAGAGAAGTTTCTTACACTGTTTTGTTTTTAGACCCACTACACTTTAATGGGTTGTTTTGAGACTTCGGGGATACCACGGAGATTACTTGTTTTAAATCAAAGTATAAACTAACTTGACTAGAAGTAATGAAGATAGTAACAGAGACAAAGCAACTAGAACTTGGATCTTTGGAAAAGGATAGGATTACATAGAAAAAAATGGGAAATGGATCAATACATGCAGAGGAGGAACAAGGTTTGAAAGAAGGCAGGATTCGAATGAGCTATGCAGTGGTTGACTGACAATGACTGGATGTATTAAAAGTGATGTATAATGTTTGCAGCTACTTGTATTGGCACTGTTTGTAAGGTACAATGTTTGCAACTGAGATTGTGTTGTCATGGTTTACTTTCATGTATATACATGTAAGATTGCCTATGTCATATATGAAATTTTAATAAAGATGTTTTTTGTTTAAAAAAATAAATAATGGCACAGAGGATTGCTGGGACAAAGAGGTTTTATTTATTTATTTATTTGCATGCAGTTATACAATATCTGGTATGACTCTGGTCTTTTAGAGTTGACCTGGCCTTGAAAATTTTCGGAAAATTTGCCTTTATATGATAGTCAAGAACATTTATTTCTATATGCAGTTTATGACTGCACTATTAAATTATGAAAACAAACTATAGTGGTACGTTGGACATTAGGAACAAAGCAGTTTCAGTCAAGTAGAGCAGTGATACTGCTTTAATACTGGTGAGCACTGTCTTATCATTTTAGCAGCTTTAGAGAAGCAATGCTAAAAACTCCAAAAGTTATGGCTAGTAACTAATTCACCTGATTCTGTGGCTGTATGCAGACTTATTTTACATTCTAATGGAATGTTGAAATAAACTGTGGGTGAAGCAGGTTTATGCCATTATAAAAGTAGAAAAACAGTGTGCAGACATGCTGTTTCATTATCACCACAGCATAGGAACAGTGGAAAAAAAGTATCCAAGAAAGTGTAGCTTTTACTGGAGAAACTGTTGTATTTGTAAAATGTTAGCAAATCAGGGCAGGGTGATGTGTGAGTGGCGGAGAGAGATAAAACCCTAATTATAGCCTAGGTGACCAGGTTTGGGTATTTGATGTCATGGCTGGAAGAATGGGCTGGGTCTTGGTCAGCACCCAGCTCATTGTTCTGCTCATGACTTGATCACTGCCAAAGTGCAGAGACAGAAAGAGTGGAGGCTGAAGCAGGAAGGTCACGGGCATGGTTGCCCAATCTGGTGACAGCAACTCTTGCCAGCTATATGAAGGAATGCATGCAAACCGATGAAGGATAATTGGCAGTCACTATGGTGATTTAGGTACTCATACAGTAAATACAGTAAATAGTCATTACCAATCTGTCTGCAAGTGCACCAAACTCCCTGATGTCCGTCTGGGTAATGCCCCCAATCTGCCAATGGCTGCTCTATTAAGGGATCTGAAGGGAAGTTCCTCACCCCTCATTATACCAATCATAGAGTATAATGCTTCATTTGGCATGCACCTCACTAAATACCTGCAACAGCTGGAGAGGCCACAAAAGTACCTCACAAAGAGGATCCTAGGCCTTAAACACATGTCCTACATGGACAGACTCAAAAAAATCCAGCTATTCTCTGTCTCATATCATCTACTAAGAGGCGATCTCTGCTTGACTTACAAAGCCATGTCTGACCCAGCTCTGTTAGAAATGCTGCATCTAAAGAAATCTCAATCCCTCCACACCACATGCTCCAAAGACCTCAACTTCATTAACCCAATCAACAGAACTTGCTGGAGGGACAGGTTCATAACCCAGAGACTGCCCATGCTCTGGAATAGACTTCCCATACATGTCAAGCAGAGCACCTCACTAGCCCTCTTCACCCCGGGGATCACTCCACTGGCTCTACTTGACGGGCAGGACAATGCCAGGACACTTCTATGGGCTAGGCTTGTAAAGGCCCCAGGGCCGTTAGCCTAGTACAAACCTCTAAACCTATGAACCCCTCAGGAATGAATTGGCTCCAATTAGATAGGGGGTAGCTCACTGGTTGGCAGGCAGAGGGGGAAGTGTCTAGGGAAAAAATAATTTAAGGTCAGTAATGTACAACAGGAATTCAACAAGATATTTTCTAAACTGCTGGACAGGAAATATGATATATTTATCAGTATACATATGTGGTTTATTTTGTATAGGAAACATAATCAGTGTAGGAAACAATTTACAAAATATGTTGCTTTGTCTAAATTTTTATGTGAAATCAATGTTTCATTTGTTCAAGATACTATATGCTTGCAAAATATTTTTGTCACTGCTATTCGGACCCAAGTCATGCGTGAAAAAGGGTACTTGGACTAGTTCACTCACCCTACTAACAAACTGAAATGAGTACTTTAATGAGGTACTCTGAAAGAGAAACCAGCGCACTTTATGCTTATTTGAAAGGCAATCTGTGTCTCTCTCTCCAAATGCAGAAAAAGGAACATATTACACTTTGTGTACATTTATATGTGTATTGATAGAAACATTCTCAAGATAGTTGTAAGTATGTATTAAGAATGAACCATCTGTTTTTGTCTGTACAATTACTGCATTATGAAGCAATTTCATGAATTTGAAAAGCAAATCTTATAGGAAGCCATATATCCTGTGTATGCATTGATACTGATCCTTTACAGGGGAATCACCTTATATCCTGTGTACGCATTGATACTGATCCTTTACAGGGGAATCAATTATTTTTATCATCTGTGATGTCATATTTTAAATCCATATATAAACTTTTTAAATTTGAATATTGGGTAAACCTTAAATAAGCTGTGTAAGACAAAAATAATTGATGTTGGTGTTCTTCGACCTGTTACTTTTCAATGAATAAAGAACAAACGTTTGTAATGCTGTGCTGTTTCTTGAATTTTTCCGTACACCAGCTTATCACCTTCACTCAATATTGTGAGCATTCTGTTTGTATGTTGTCCTGTTCCCTAAGTTTCAGTTCTCTTTAATAGTACATACAGTGCACTAGGGCTACACAGTCATCTCCCAGAAAGAAAGATTTTTCCCATGGCACTTTTGTTTTCAGAACGATCGTTCATTGTGGTTCGTACAGAAAGGGACCGCAATGAACTATCGTTCGGAAAAGGGGGAAGATGTCAGCAATTGCTGTTAGAAAGTAATTGACAGCTTACATTCTGTTTGCACAAGAAATGTGGACAAAGCCTGTATCGTAATAATGGAGGTTAATGCTCAAAAAATAGGGACAGGCTTTAAATACTGCTCGCATAAACTTAGAAAGTGGCTAGAATAACACGTTTTGTCTTAACATGCATTTCCTGAATGCTATCGTCTGAAAATGAAATAGCTATCATTTACTGAATTCAGTCATGACTGAGGTGCCAGAAAAGCACATGTTTTATGAGGAACACACCAAAAATACGAGGCAAAAATTTGGACGCTCTGTGAAAAGTTTGATAGCTGAGACTTACGAGGGTCAATTAATATAAGACATTGCTGTTACTGTGGGCAGTGTTTAGAATATAAGACAACACCATACCAAAATACGTTATGCAACTGTTTCTAGTGTTAAATATTTGCTTTTAGAATGATTGTTCATTGTGGTTCCTACAGAAAGGAACCACAGTGATCGATCGTTCTAAAAAACAAAGACTTAATACGTAACTGAAATCCCATGTCATGCCTCTCAACCTGCTAGAGCAACAGATTTGAACAAAGCCTGAGATGATGAGGGATAAAGTATTAACAACTGGAGCAGATCACTGTTGCTACAAAACAGGATTAGTGATAGCCTGGAGTTTCTGAAGGATATCACAGGTAATAGAGGCACAATGAAGAACAGACATTCTAAAAAAAATTACTGTAACGAGCAGTTTGCACTTTTAAATGCTTATCAAGTGCTCGTTACATCAGCACTCATTTTTTTATATTGTGATTTCTACATAAAGTATAAACTTATGACATGTGAAGTCTCTGGAAAACAGGAACGGAAAAAGAAATTGCAGTTGACACTGGGAGGAAAAAGAAGACTGGAATTTAAAGAAACACAGGAAAAAAGAGACTGTGGATGGGAATGCAAGTGACGTAGTAAAGTGGGTGTGTTTTTGCTCAACTTTAGTGTGGACCCGAATTTTAAACTCTGGGATTGTCCCTTTAAGGAGCAATCTTTGCCTGATCATGTTAAAGCTAAATTGTTGGATGCTCCTTTAAATCAGGACCACCTGTTTGGCAACAAGGCTGAAGAAGTTCTTAAAAAGATGGAAGATAATGCTAAATCTATGCAAACTGTTAAATATGTTTTACAAGTGCAACCTTCTAGATTTTGTAGGCATTGACCTACTAAGAATTGGTCCTTTCCAGTTCCTTCCAGGTCTTCTCAAGCTAAACCCAGACACAGCAAAAACCCCAGGTCCCAGTCCCAGGGGACTCTCAGAACTGAGCAGTGGGGGGCCTCCACTTCCAAATCTGGGAATAACAAGACACCCCGTATGGTAAACAGTCTCAATGACTTCCTTTTAAAATTTCCAAGCACTTATCTTCTGACTGCCCCTTTGGGGGGAAAGATTGCTCTTCATGCAAAGAACTGGGAACTCATAACCCAGGACAAATGGGTTTTAAATATAGTGTCCCAGGGATACAGATTTCATTTCCACACGTTGCCAACACCAAATGCGTGGCTGGACCTGCCCCCAAATCAGTGGGCAGAGGCTCAAAAACAAGTCCTTTCTCTCTTAAGCATGGGGGCTATTCAACTGGTACCAGAAGAGGAAAAGGGACAAGGTTTCTATTCCAGACTTTTCCTGGTACCCAGAAAAGACAAATCATGGCGTCCAGTCCTGGACCTGTCTACTCTAAACACCTTTCTGGAGATTCCAAAATTCAAGATGCTGACTCTTCACCAATTACTTCCTATGCTAGGCAAAGACGCCTGGTTGGCAACACTTGATTTAAAAGAAGCATACCTGCACATCCCAATCAGGGAATCTTGCAGAAGATACCTACGCTTCACACGCATTATCAGTTCTTTGCACGGCCCTTTGGCTTGTCTACTGCACCTGGGGTATTCACAAAGTGCCTGGCTCCAGTTATTGCATTTTGCAGGCAAAGAAGTATTCAAATATACCCATACCTGGATGATTGTCTAATTGAGGCAGAAAACCAGGTCATACTTTTGAATCATCTGGCATTTGTAAAAAGGGTTCTAACTTGTCTGGGGTACACCATAAACGAAAAGAAATCACAACTGGTACCCTGTCAACAAATTACATTCCTGGGAGCAAGCTTGAATACAACTTCCCAGATGGTTTACCTCACGCCAGAAAAGCAAATTCATTTGATAACCTATTTCAAACAAGTGGCCACAAAAACCCTGCTGTCTGCAAAACAAATACTGCAAGACTTGGGGTTCATGGCCTCCTGCATTCTTCTAATTCCATATGCAAGACTGCATATGAGGAAACTACAGTGATATCTAAAAAGCCTATGGAGTCAACATTCTCACAGCCTAGAAACAATGATTCCTATCATACCTTGCCTACGCTTAGAGTTCCTCTGGTGGGTGGAAGCCTGCCACCAAAACAAGGGACTACCATTCACACTACCCCCTGCCGCCCAAACCCTAACAACAGATGCATCAGGCTATGCATGGGGGGCTCACCTGGCAGGGAAGTGCATTCAGGGCAAATGGAACCCAAGTCAAATGCACCTACATATCAATCAAAAAGAAATGTTAGCTGTACAGAATGCTCTGACAGCCTTCAAGAACTACATTCTTCCAGGACAAATAATGGTAAAGACGGACAACACCACAGTTATGTGGTACATAAACAAGCAATGGGGTACACATTCCTACCCCCTCTGCAGACTAGCCATGGCACTGTGGAACACAGCCTTCAGCTACCAAGTGCATCTACAAGCTCAATTCCTGCCAGGAAAATTAAATACACTGGCAGACGGACTAAGCAGAAGCCTCATGGACCCACACGAGTGGAAACTGGAACCAAGGATTTTCAACATGTTGACAAGCGAATGGGGGAGCCCAGACATAGACCTATTTGCCTCCCCCCAGAACTACCAATTGGACAAGTTTTGCACAAGGACTCCCCACAAACAAGCCTGGAAAGTGGATGGCTCTGTCCTTCAGCTGGAAAAGCCTATCAGTCTACTCCTTCCCCCCACTGCCTCTGCTCTCCAAAGTTCTACTAAAAGTCAAACAGGACAAACCAAGGATGATTTTGATTGCTCCAGACTGGCCGTGCCAACACTGGTACCCCCCCCCCCTGCACAGTGTGTCACACTTATCTCCATGGCACCTGCCTCAGACCCCTTCCCTGCTGTCTCAGCAGGAAAACCAGATTCTGCACCCTCAGCTTCCAACATTGAACCTTGCAGCCTGGCTAATTACTTAAACTCACCCTTATCATCCCTCAGCAAACCTGTGATGGATGTCATCTTATTGGCAAGGAGGCCTAGTACTAGAAAATCTTATGCTGAAAAATGGAAAAGATTCTGTGCCTGGAACCAGTCTCAAGGGATGAGCACAACAGCACCCAATTTACCTCAAATTTTGCAATACTTAACTGAGATGCTTCATAAGGGCCTGTCTATTTCCTCCATTAAAATCCACGGCTCAGCCATTTCAGCTCATTATAACACAGAACCTCCCCTCTTCTCTCATCCTCTGCTCAAGCAGTACCTCAGAGGAGCCAAAAATTTGAGACCACCCAGGAGAGCTCCAACCCCTGCCTGGGACCTTAACTTTGTATTGGAGAAACTCACTCTACATCCTTTCGAGCCAGATGCTACTGCAGACTTAAAATTTCTTTCTTGGAAAACAGCTTTCCTTTTAGCAATCACTTCAGCTAGAAGGATATCTGAATTACAGGCTCTTATGGCAGTGGAGCCTTTCATCATCTTTCATGCGGACAGGGTGTCACTCAAGACCAATCCATTCTTCATGCCCAAGGTGGTAACTGGTGTGGCCCTTAATCAGTCCATTCATTTGCCAACCTTCTTTCCCAATCCACAGAACAAAGGGGAACGGATTCTATATTCCTTGGATGTGCACAGACAACTTAGATTTTACTTGGACAGGACTAAACCTCGAAGAAAATCTGAACAACTGCTGGTAGCATTTGCTGCAGGGGCAGAGGGGAGGGCTATTTCAAAACAAACCATTTCTATATGGATAAGCCATTGCATTAATTTCTGCTATAAACACCATGGAAAACCTATCCCTCAGGGGATCAGATCTCACTTCACCAGGGGTGCATCTACTTCTGCAGCCTTTTTCAGAGGTGTTCCTACCAATGACATCCTAGAAGCTGCTACCTGGAGTTCTATACATACTTTCACCAAGCATTATCATTTGCCAATTTTCTCTAAATCCAGAGCTGGCTTTGCCACTGCTGCCTTGCAGGGCCTTATGGCTGGCCCTAATGCTGCATAAACTCCTCCTCCCAACCATAGCTTTGGGAATCTACCCAAATGTAATGAATGCAACAGTGAAACACGAAGAACATAGAACAGTTGTGTACACTTACCATAAATGTAGATGTTCGAATGTATTCACTGTTGCAGTCCTGGTTACCCTCCCACCAGCTCCCTAACTTCTTCTGGCTATACCTCCACTTTCCTTTACTATGCTTAAAAGCCTTTTTGGTGTATTTGCTTTTTGTTGGAAGTATACCTTTGTGTTTTTATGTTTATTTGCTCCCCATTAGGGGGCACCTGAGATCTGGGGCAAGAAAAACTGATATAATGGCGTCGGCTGCATGTTTTATACCCCTGACGACCTGACGTCATGGAAGAAGGGACAGCAACTGATGCAGGACCCAAGACTTTTTTAATCAGCCCAACTGAGGGCAACCTGCAAGCAGATTACCCAAATGTAATGACTGCAACAGTGAATACACTCGAACATCTACATTTATGGTAAGTGTACACAACTGTACTGTCTGTAAGGTCACTGAGGTGATCTGTCTTCTTGGCCCAGGTATATACTAATGATTTATTTCAGAGGTGTAGCCTGTACTAATAAGCCACGTGCTCTCCCCCCAAGAAATGCCTCCAAATCACTTGACTGTATAAGTTAGCTTGGATAGCCGATTTATTTTGTTCAGCTAAAAGTTCACATTCAACAATTACTTTCAGTGGGTGAAATAGATTTAGAAAGAAGTGTCATGGAGTTTAACAGACATAGTGATGGGAAGGATGTGTGTGTGTGTGTGTGTGTGTGTGTGTGTGTGTGTGTGTGTGTGTGTGTGTGTGTGTGTGTGTGTGTGTCTGTGTGTGTGTGTGTGTGTGTGTGTATTTGCCTGGGTGATCATAGCAGGGGGTTATTTAGTGGATAGGTTGGGCAAGTGTATGGATGAACGGGTAAATGTGTCAATGAGTGTGATCAGAAGGGTGGTGTGTGTGTTTTTGCATGTGTGCATATACCTATCATACCTGTAAACTCCCCTTGATTAATGAGCAAATCCTGCAATACTAGGGAGGACACTGGATAACAGGGACAAGGTTATTAGAACAACATTATTGCAACAAGAAGATGTATGGGTTGGGGAGCACTAGACACTAGGGAACAAGATGTGAGAACAATATTTTTTCCGCAGTAAAAGATGTAAGACATATGGGAGGTAACACTAGACACCAGGGACACTCAATAAAAATGATCCTAACTCATTAAAAAAATGGAGGTGGTGTTTCACACCCTATGTCCTTTGCACAGAAAACAACTAATTTTCTTGGCAGAGCATCAGTCCTGTGTGCTAACACTAGACACTGGGGATACAATACTCTTTAAATATTAGCCAAAATCAATTAAAAAATAATATAAAAAAGAAACAAGGAAGAAAGCTTCAACCCCCCCATACCCTTGTCTCATGGCATATCTGATTAACAGTGCTTTAATTCTCTGCACTACAGAGAAGCTGTTGGAGTGGGGTGAGCTTTCTAAGTACTAAGAACTAGGAAACTCTAATGTCATAGGTGAATACTAGGCTAACTGCCCTGAAGGACCAATTTAAGTCTAGCCAGTAACCCAAGATCAGAATTAAAACTTGCACCTTGTGACTATGAGGTGAAGACCTTAACCATTATGCAAAATACCTATTATTATGGACTGACTGTAATGATCTGCGAGTAATGAGGGACAAGGAAGGTATAAGATAAAACCATGGGTGTTATGTAAAATCAGGGACAGTCGAGATGGATGGAACTATGTTCATGTATGTGAAGGTTCCATCCCTTTCAACGGCCTTTCTCAAAACTACCAAAGAAAGCCACAAGGACCACTAGATAACACCAGAGAGTTTTTTTTTAAGTATTATAACATGGCACTTAAAAAGTTAATAAAACAACAGGTCTACTACCACCATTCATTTAGTTTCTGAACAATTAGAGCAATGAAGCTTTAATGTCTGGCATTACTGACTATAATCATTTATGATTTATGGGGGTCAAGGGGAAAAGAATAAGAGGCTACATCAGGGACCTTAGTGCTGCGGTGGTATGGCGATAGCGTTGTTACCTCACAGCAAGAGGATCTCCCATTCGATTGTCGGCTGGGCCTAGGAGTGCCTTCTGTGTGGAGTCTGCATGTTCTCCCTGTGGTTGGGTAGCATTCGAAAGACATGTGTGCGTAAATGGGTGTGCCTTCGTTGAAGGTTGGGTGTAGAGCTGGCACCTCAGTGTTTCGTAAAAAAAAAATCTACTGCCAATCATTAGCAGACCGGAGTTCTGCTGTGGCGACCCCTTACCGGGAAAAGCCGAAAGACAAACAACAACATCAGGGACCTTCTGTAATTCCATGAATAGGTTAGAGATATGTTTATGTGTGTGTGTGTGATTGTGTGTATTTGTGCGCGTGCGTGTGTGTGTGTGTGTGTGTGTGTGTGTGTGTGTGTGTGTGTGCGTGTGTGCGTGTGTGTGTGTGTGTGCGTGTGTGTGTGTGTGTGTGCGTGTGTGCGTGTGTGTGTGTGTGTGTGTGTGTGTGTGTGTGTGACTGTGAATGAGGGAGTTGTCTGTACCAACACGATACATGGGCTGCCAGAGGGGATTACCTCAGAAAAGTGGTGATTATCACTAGTGGTAGCATCACGCAACTCTGAAACATGCAGATTAGCCAACAATAAAGTCTTTCTTCATTGTGGCCAATGTGTCTCTGAACTATTTCTTTGGTACTGCAGAAACATCCCCATCTGATGGTGTTAATCTTCGTTCATTCCTTACAGATGGGTTATTGGTTCTGTCCTCGGAACCGAGCTGGCCAAATATCAAGCTCGCATCAGCCAAAAACTCTCGAGCCAAGGTCCTACTCAGAATGCTCTGCTCCCTGTTATCTCAGATCTCGTTTGCCGCATTAAGCCACTCTCTTCAGCTAAGTGTCTAATTTTTTGAAAGTTTTGTAGATCGTTTCTACTTTAAAGTTTTTCAAACAGTTTCTGCTAATATTCTACTACCCTATCGTATACTTAAGACTCTCTCCCTTTAGTCTATTTCTCTTTATTACCTTTTTCTTACCTTTTCTTACCTTTGAGGTAATCTTCATTACTATCATTGGTAATCCTTCTTCTTTCTCTCTACTTACCCTTTTGGGTAGCCTTTCCTCTTCCTTTTGGTACTGCTCTTCTTCTCCACATCATTATGTCGGATAAGAAAAGTAATGTTTGTTTTAAGCAATGACTTATGTGTCTATTGTTTGAATGTCTCCCACCTTACTGTGGATCCCCGTGTGGAATTTGTAGAAAATTTTTGACAAGTACTCTTAACAAGAGAAAGAACAAATTAATCTTGAAAGGTCTTCCCAAATCTCCTTTCTGTGTGCCTGTTTCTGGGTGGGAGGGCTCATCCCCCCTGCTAAACCCTGCAAGAGTTTCTTCCTCTTCCTCATTGATGTCGCTCACTTCATCTCCCTGTGGAGATCGTAGGGAGTTGACTCATAAGAAGGTGAAATTGACTACTACTTTGGAGCTGCCACCTGTAACCCTGTCGGCTCCAGGCTCGGCACTGCCCCAACTGATTCTTGCTCCAGCCATGTCCTCCTTATTGACACCGGCACTATAGTTCCTGGTGCAGACAATTATGGCTCTGACAGTTCCGTTGCAGCCCTTACTGGCACAGTCCATGCAGGTACAGTCCACTTCAGCACTCTTGGTATAATCCTGTTCAGCTCTGAGTATGATGTTATTGTCCTCCATGGTGCAGACACTTTCAGCACTGACATGTTCGTTGGTGCACTCCTTTTCGGCATCATCATTGTTACCAGTGCAGACACTTTCCGTGATGGCACTGTACCCATCGGTGCAGACATTTGCTTTCATGGTGCAGACACCTTCAACTTCTATGGCACTGATGTCATCAGTGCAGACTACTTCCACACCGTTCTCTTTGGTGTGGACGTGTAGACGTCCTCAGTTCCAGGCTCTGCACCTCTCAAATTAGCAAGTACTAAGTACTCTCCTTCCTTGGAATTATTTGTTGGTAGCCAATACAGTCCTTTTCTAGAAAGGTCAGAATCGCCCTCAGGTCTCTCTATGAGGTCGACCAGCATGATGTGTTGTGGCTTGTTCACTAGTTACTTGTGGCCAGAGGTCTCTCTCAACTGTTGAAATCCATGTTCCCCCCTTCAGGTGAATGCATATCTCCTCAAACTCCAACGTACACTTCTCCTTCAACTTCCACCCAAGTATCGAAGCTCATTACTCTGACAGCAGCTTCCCTACCTGCAACTCCAATAGTGGATGTCACTTTGGAACCAGGGTTGCCCTTGTGGCCCATGGTGCACTGGGCATCAGGCTCTTCTCAGTCCAGTGGCTGTGCCATGGGGGAGGGCATTCTTGGCACTTCGCAGATTTTTTTCTATGGCACCCTTCAGGAATCCTCCCTCTCTCATGCTTCACAGCCCTCTTGAAACTCCTGATTTGGGAGTCAGCTCGTCAGAGCAGGGTGTGACCCTGGTTCCGAGGTTGTCATGCAAGGTTCTGTGCACCCATCCCTCCTTGGGCCATGGAAAGGGCACGCCTCCACTGACAAACTCCACATGTCACAAGCCACAACCACCGGATACCAGGGACAAGGGCCTCAGGTTTCTCCTCCTCAGGAGACTCCCTCTTTGCAATCTTCCCCAGAACCTCCCACTGAGGAAGTACCCCGCAAAGCATCATGCAAGAGGAAGCACATGGACTCCACTGAGGAGTCGTTGACTGAAGATATGGACTTTGATGATGGGGAAGGGTCCCCACGGTCACCCTCTGATGAGGTGTCCTTTGGTGACATCCTCGAGATTCTTAGGCAGAGGGGTGACTGGAAGTCCTTTAATCCTTCCTCTGAGGAATCCATATTCCGCAGGCCTTTTATGCCCAGCCCCCTACCTCCTGGGTTACCCCGCTGGCCGATGAGCTCGTCCAGCTCATCATCCAGCGCACATGGAAGGTTCCTGACACCTTGGAAGTGACACTACAGAGGCCTCCCTCCCTCTCTCATACTTCACAGCCCTCTTGAAACTCCTGATTTGGGAGTCAGCTCATCAGAGCAGGGTGTGACCCTGGTTCCGAGGTTGTCATGCAAGGTTCTGTGCACCCATCCCTCCTTGGGCCATGGAAAGGGCACTTGCCTCCACTGACAAACCCCACATGTCGCAAGCCACAACCACCGGACACCAGGGACAAGGGCCTCAGGTTTCTCCTCCTCAGGAGACTCCCTCTTTGCAATCTTCACCAGAACCTCCCACTGAGGAAGTACTCCGCAAAGCATCATGCAAGAGGAAGCACATGGACTCCACTGAGGAGTCGTTGACTGAAGATATGGACTTTGATGATGGGGAAGGGTCCCCACGGTCACCCTCTGATGAGGTGTCCTTTGGTGACATCCTCGAGATTCTTAGGCAGAGGGGTGACTGGAAGTCCTCTAATCCTTCCTCTGAGGAATCCATATTCCTGCAGGCCTTTCATGCCCAGCCCCCTACCTCCTGGGTTACCCCGCTGGCCAATGAGCTCGTCCAGCTCATCATCCAGTGCACATGGAAGGTTCCTGACACCCTGGAAGTGACACCACAGAGGCCTGATGAAATCTTATCGCCCCCAGCTGAGCACCCCCATTGCTCACAAGGTCTTCCAGTAGATGCCATGGTGGTGGCAGCTGCAACTAAGAAGGATTTGGCAAAAGAGAGCCAAACTGTCCATCCGCCCAACAAGGAGTCCTAGGTGATAGACAGACTAGGGAAGCATGTGTTTGCTTCATAGGCCTTCGCCGTAAGGTCTTTGAACTATTTGGCACACTTTACCAGGCTTCAGAGGGATCTTATCAACCAGTTCTCTGAAACCTTGGCAGGAGCTGTTTCTGATGAGGTCCGTGACAACATGGCTTCTCAGATAGCCATCCTAGAGTACATTTCCAACTCTTCCATGCATCTTATTTCTCACACAATGGAAGGAGCGGCTAGAGCAGCAGGCGCTGGTATAGTCACCAGACGACATACCTGGATGCACCTTTGTGACTTCATGGACTCCTTTAAGACTTCCTTCATGAATGCCCCCATCGAGGCTGCTTCTTTGTTTGGCCCTAAAGTGTAAGATATGCCAGCATGGTGCAAACAAGATGGCAAGACCCTGTCTGCCATTGGTGTTAGACACTCCACTCCTCAACTATTCTACTCCAGAAATCAGAGGAGCTGGAAGATGTGGCACAGGAAATCACAGGGCTCTTTCCAGGATGCACGTGCTGAGTTCTCCCCTAGAGGCAGAGGGGAAACTCCAATGGAAGATGCCCTTTTTGGGGCAGTGGAGGTCCGTGAAACCAGGGTTCCAGAGATTCTTTCTCTGGCCAACCCTATCAGTGCTCCTGAAGCGTTGTCTGACTGCTCACCTCTGGAAGTGGTTGGAGGTAATTTTTCCTTGTACCCCACTGCCTGGCAAAATATAACCATCAAATCTTGGGTACAACGGATAATACCCAGAGGCTATCTCATCCCCTTCCATCTTTGTCCAATCTCATTCATAGTATTACCCGATGTTCCACCCAGTCAAAGGTAAGCAGCAGCACATGAAATCCAAAAGCTGCTACAAAAAAGAGTCATCCAGACGGTCCCACAGACCAGATAGAATCCGTTTTTTACTCAAGATTCTTTTTAGTGCCAAAAAGACAGGGGACTGGAGACCAATTCTAGATCTCCATACACTGAACACATTTGTAAAAACAGAGAAATTCCAGACGGTCATGGTTCAGTTTATCCTTCCTCTTCTGGAAGAAGATGATTGGATGTGCTCTGTAGATCTTCAAGATGCATATTACCTCATAAAAATGGACAAATGCTCAAGAAGATACCTCCACTTTCACATAGGAGCCAGTCACCACCAATTTCGAGCTCTGCCCTTTGGTCTCTCTACAGCCCCCAGAGTATTCACCAAATGCATGGCAGTGGTTATTGCTCACTTGCGACTTCAAGGATTCTAGGCATTTCCATATCTAGATGACTGGCTCCTCACCGCCCCCACCAAGCGACTACTGAAAGAAGACCTGCACTACAGCCTCCTCACAGCACAAAGCCTGGGAATCACTATAAACTGGGAGAAATCCAACAAGATCCCAGTTCAGTCTTTGGAATTTAAAGGGGTACTGTTGGACACGAGAAATTGCACAGCATCTGTTCCGGACCACAGGCTTCAAAGAATAAGGCAACAGGTTCAACCACTGCTCTGTCACCACAAATCCCCCACTCAATCTATACTCCAACTCTTGGGGTCAATTGCAGCTTTGATCACCATTGTTCCTATAGCCAGATTCCACATGAGGCTCCTTCAGTGGTTACTTCTCACTCAGTGGTACTCTCTACAACATCCTTTGTCTTTCCAGATAAGTGTAACTCAGATATGCAAGCAAGATTTACTCTGGTGGACGTCTGTAAATCCCCAACAATGGTCTCGCCCCTTCAACCCCCATCAATCGAAAGCTATGGTGACCATGGACGCCTCCCTGATGGGGTGGGGGGGCTATGTCAGGGAAACTCGGTCCAAGGCACCTGGTCGGAGACAGAGGCCCTTTTGCATATCAATGTCCTGGAACTGAGAGCAGTGCTACTAGCATAGTAAACATTTCATTCCATCCTTCTGTCAGGGACTGTTGCGATCCAGTCAGACAATATGTCAGTGGTCTGGTACATCAACAAGCAAGGGGGGCACCAGATCTTACCCATTATGCTGAGAGGCCTTGAGAATATGGCAATGGGTGATAGCTTCCAACTGTTTTCTAATTGCAATGCACATTCCCAGGAGCTCCAATGTGATAGTGGACAAATTGAGCAGGTGCATTCTATAACCTCACGAGTACTCCCTCAATCCTATGATAGCGGCAAGAATCTTCAACTGCTGGGGCCAGCCTTGCTGCGACCTATTCGCCTCCCCAACCAACTACAAGTGCAGCAACTATTTTGCCCTGATCCCCCCTTGGGGACAGTCACCGAGAGACATTCTAGTACAATTCTCATTCACCTTCTCTAGTATCTCTGGTCAGGTTTTCCAAGATAAAAACAAAAATTAGGGAATGTTTAAATAGTGCATTAATACCGTTACCATTTTTCAGACTCAAATTATGCTTATAAAGTTATTTTCTGCAAACTTCTTTTTGTTTCCCCAGTATAAAATACACTGCATTTTGATAACAACAAAAACTCCCCAAAAATGTTACAATTATATTGCCCAGGGCAAGTAATCACCCTGGGATAATCAGGGAGGTTAGTGTTGGGACCATAGCTCTCAACCAAGCAGGGACAAATTTCAACAGGATCACAGACAAATCCAGAAAAAAAAATCAGGGACAATCAAGGATCCTTTTAAAATATTAATACTATTAACCTGAGACATTGACATAAAAAGAGAATGTGAATTAATATATATTTTTTGAAGTAAAAGAAGTCTATAACTCTTAATTATTTTCATTATTTATTAAGTACCCTTTCCACCAAAAGTCACAAATTTTAGGAGGGATCAAGAGGGACAAAGCTAAAATCTGAGTCAAAATCAGGGAGAGTTGAAAGGTATGGTTAGGACCTTACACTGTAAACCAACATTGTTAGCATGCCCCAACCTGGCTGTTATGCCACAGCCTCCTGAAGGGTATACTTCATTCTCCAAAAGGCTGCCTCTCAGACTGATCACAATATGGCTTCAGCAGTTAGTTATCATGGAAACAAATTTCTCTTTGTTTAATAAGAGGATCTGCTGGCTACAATGGTCTCCTGCTATGTACTTCAGTGGGCAGGGGTTCTTCTGATGATAAGGTAAAAAAAGGATAGACAATGGAATTAGTTTTCTCCAGATCTTCCTGTTGTGCAGTTCAGTATTGTAGTTAATTGATTTTGGTAAATTTGGCATAGTAGGATAAGTTGTCTAAGCCTCTTTACTTCATAGCTATAGCCATTTCTAGCAAGGACTGGTATCTTGTGGCTTTAGTCTTGACAGAGTTTGAGCAGTGAAGGTTGTTCCTTATTGTTTGACAGTGACAGGGATTAAACGTAAGTAATATGTGTCAGAGCAGGGCTGCATATGCTTCTGAGCTCAGCTGAAACCCAATCATACTATCTGTTTTATAGAAGTAGAGAACAGACCACAAAGGGGGCAAGGCCTGCCAAACTACAGAGGAGATATCCCTAGAGCTTAAGAAGGAATTTCATGTTTGTCCCAAGCTGTCTGTCTCCAGCAAGACCAGCAATAGGCATTTCACTTTGTTACACTAATGCAAGTAGGAGGAAAAACCTAGAAGGAAGGATAAAGGGTAAAATGGTGGTGGTAGGTCATGAGGATAGGACTGTTGTCTGTTATAGGTACAAAACTTAGTGCTCTGGGTCCAGCTTGATGGGTTACCACAGCAACAAGAGGAGCAGCTGATTGCAAATACCTCCCCATGTGTGCCTTCATAGCTGGTGACATGATTAGAGAATAAGATGGTCTTAACATCCTAGCCTGGACTGATATTACTAGATGTATAAAGATGTATAAAGTTTCTTATGTAAAGTGAAACTGACTATGCTGCTGACCTAGTTATACTATCACTCATTATGCTGCAAAATTATAAATCTTTATTTTTTATTAACCTATGTTAAAACTTACTGATTGTGCAATGTTTGCCTAATAAGCCTGGGTCCTGCCAGAAAAATGGCATTGATTAGCACAGTTACCCAGTCAACAAATGTAAAATAAATTTGTAAATGTCCCAGTATAAGTCTTAGTGGCCTAGCATCAGCACTTATTCTTTCTAAACCTGTTTCCTTACAAACCTTGTCAGTGTAGTTGTTTTCATGAATTTGGTATAATTATTGAACTTTAATAAATGCTTGACTAAGACGGTTCGATTCTCAGCTAGAGTGTCTTCTGCATGGAGACATGTGTGAATGGGCGTACCTTCGTTGAAGGTTGTGCGTCAGGGCTGGTAACTTGGCACGTAAAAATCAACTACCAATCATTAGCAGACCGGAGTTCCGCTGTGGCGACCCCTAACCGGGAAAAGCTGTAAGACGCAACAATAAATGCTTGACTAAAGCCATATTTTCCAGAACTGATGTTTTGTCTTTTTAGTCTAGGAAATATATGAGCAGAGACAGATATTATTTTCTGTGGATTCCATACTAGTTGATTGACGACCAGTTGATTGGATTCTACCTGCCCAAATACAACTGGTCATACTTATCATTCATCACGGATCAGAAGACTAGACTCCTAGGGGCATTGGGATCAGTATTTGTGTAAAGTCACTGTGTGCTTTACTGGGAACTTCATAATTTCTCCATTGTTGTGCAACTGTGGAATTAGTGTACATTAGAGTGAGGAGTGTCAGGCTTGCCCTTCCCCACCTGGGAAGTGCGGGGTGGTTTGTCACCTTGGAAAAAAGTTGTATAATTGCAGGAGGATTGTAGTAGAAAAATGCTTTTGCTAGTTGTAAACATGTACTATTTTTGGAGGTGACTCTGTGTTGCTTGATTATAGGGGAAGTCTTGTCCACACTGACAAAACTGTTTCAGTTATGTTTGTGTCTATGTGCCTCTGTCTTGTTTGCACTCATATCATTTAACACTTCTGGATGAGGCATGTGGGTCCATAAAATATTGTTACAAAATTTAAAATCCAA
The DNA here is from genome assembly GCF_019279795.1 of Protopterus annectens. Classification (NCBI taxonomy): domain Eukaryota; kingdom Metazoa; phylum Chordata; order Ceratodontiformes; family Protopteridae; genus Protopterus; species Protopterus annectens. The sequence continues at coordinate 566,714,387 of NC_056739.1, read as the reverse complement.
GTGTTGAGCATGTTTGAATATCTTCTGCTCAGACATAGGATCTTATGGTAGTTAACCAGAAAAGTTCCATACAACATCTGGTTATGGGAAGTTATATGCTTTTTTTCACAGCTGCATGCAGAGGTAGTGAGAAGCAAGTGAACAGTTTTTAAAGGGAAAGCGATGCATATCTTACTTTGTCTTGTTTGAACTACTGAAAAACTTTTCAGTGAACTGAGCATCAGCTGCCTAGCATTCTTTTCTGATGGCTAGAGAACACATAATGATGTTCTTTGGCAGAAGGAAAACTAATGTTGTCAAGTTCATGTGAGCAAAGATGAAGGCCAAACTCATCATCGTCCAGGAACTTCTGCACTGAATGCATTTCAGACAGATTGTTTGGATACAGGTAGTTGTATGTGCTATGCCAGCAGCCTATAGGAGGGAAATAGGGTGAGGTCAATTTTATGTTCCTTGTGTGAAAATGCTATGGAAGCATACTTACTATTTATGATTTCTTTAAAGGACTGTGAGAGCTGTGGTCTCTGAGTACTTTTTGTGTTGAACGTTTGAATAAGACGTTGTGTGTCAGATTTTCTGATTGTGTTGCCCATAACATTTGTCTGAAGCTATGGTGTAGAGAGTTCAAGCTGCTCACTCAGTTTTGGGGGAGGGAGATAAAGAGAGAGATATGCTTTGCGGGCATAGAACAGAATGAAAGGATGTTATAGAGGAAGCTGGGGAGGAAAAGAAAATAGTCAAGGGAGCTACATAAATAGAAGAAATTGGAAAGTAGAAAGGGGGCCCTAGGTAGAAATCATAAGGGGTGACCCAAGTAAGAGAGAGTCATCAAAAAATCAGCAGAAAACTTTGGTAATACAACCAGGGGAAGAAGGGAGAAAGTAAGGTAATGAAGCTTGCCAGAGGATAAGTACCAGAAGTGTTTTGGAAAGGGGGGATGCAGAGACTGAAGGGGTTGAGAAAACTAACAGAAATTGGCATGCAAAAGCAGCATGGTTAGGGTAATGTTCACTAATGCCAGATGATGCCAAGGCAGTAGATGGCTAAGATGGCAGTACCTATAGTGATGTGAGTTGAATAAGAGAGATGTGGGCCAACAATAAGAAAAGACAGAACATGGCAGTCCTGGGATAGAGGTTATTTTGGGATGATAAAGTAAGAAAGGATGAAAGAGGTGTGGTGCTACACAGTAGGAAAAGATCAAATGGATGATTGGCATAGATCTAGTAGAGGCTAAAATGGTGTGGGCTTAAGGTCAGTGAGATTGTATATGAATATAGGAAGGCAGGACAGATGAAATGATACATTCAGAAGGTTTTAGAAATTCAGGGAGTATATGGCTTGGGCAAGCTGATGGCATTCCAACAGGGATCCTCAAGAGGGATGTTGGGACACTACATAAACCTCTGACAAAGTTCAGCTATTTACTAAGGAACAGGGTACTGTATGGGAAATGAAAGTAGGCAGTGGTGACACTGATCTGCAAAAGTGGAGCTTGCATTGACCAAGGGAATTTGGGGCCAGTGATCCTGAAATCAGTAATAGAAAAATCAGCGAATGGGATCTTGAAGCCAATGGTCAAGAGGTTCTTAGAACAGCACTGACTGCTTAATGAATTCCAGCTAGACTTACAGCAGGAAGATTCTGTCAGACTAACCTGATCCAGTTCTACAACCTGATTACTAAGGATGTTGACATAGGTGACCCTCACGCTGTCCTGCCCCAAAGTCTTCTTCCAAAAATGAAGATGTGAGGCACTACTAAGTAGTAAAATATGAAGGTTGGTGCAAACTTTTTGTCTGATAACAGGCAGCAGAGAGTAGGATTGAAGAGGAACTCGAGAGAGAAAGCTGATAAGACCACAGGGATGGGCCCTAGGTCTAATTTGTTTTAATTACTCAGGGCCTTCAGCATTGTTAAGTACTTTACAACAAGGTGTCAGTGGACTTCAGTGACTGAAAAGTGGTTCAGTAACATGGCAGGCATTCAGCAAGGTGATTTTATTGAACAATATTCCAGCAGACATTAAATATAATCATGCTGTTAAATGGACTGCATTCAGTTGCATGACCCAACATGTAAGATCCATTCAGTTTAACTTAAATCTATTTGCAAGAGCAATGTGTTGCTTTGCATCTTTATTTAATGTGATTGAACACATTTCTGTTATTTTTTAGGAAATTATCAGATTAGATATACCAGCCACTAGCTTGAAGCATTTCACACCTCATTATCAGCAACTGCTGTGATTAACATTTGTGATAATGTGCTCGTCTATGATTTCACATAGGGTGTGGAAAACTGGATCAGTCTCTTTGCAGATAGCACCAAGACTGGAAAAGTAGTATGTGATCAGGACATATGTTTGTTAAGAGAACCAAGGAACAGCAGTTACATGGTCAAACAGGTGACATCTGTAATGCAGATCTTCCAACTGAATAATTATACATCAAGGAAATAATAAAGTAAGGGTAAAATATGCATTGGATGGGGATCAGGTTCAAAAACATGGAACAGGAGAATGATTTGGGTTTATTATTACAGAGACATGAACAGGGTGGCCACGGTGGTGCAGTGGTTAGCATTGTTGCCTCACAGCAAGAGGTCCTCCGGTTCAATCCTCAGCTGGGGTGCCTTCAGTGCAGAGTCTGCATCTCCTACCTGTGGTCGCGTGGGTTTCCTCCGGGTGCTCCAGTTTCCTCCCACATCCCAAAGACATGCTGCAGGTTGATTGGACACTCTAAATTGGCCCTAGGTCTGAGTGTGTTTGTGTGTGTGTGCCTTCTCTGGAAGTTTGGGCACCGGGCTGGCAACTCAACACTGTAAAACTCCACTGCCAATTATGAGCGGACAGGTGATCCGCTGTGGTGACTCCTAACCGGGAAAAGCCGAAAGAAGAAGAAGATTACAGAGACATGAACCATAACAATCAGTCTCAAAATGTCATGGAGTCCAAATGGACAAATCAAATTTCAGAATGTATGCCACTTCTGTTATGTTGAGAAGGAAACATTTGTGAACAATCTGCATGGTAGATGAGGTTCTTTTAAGGCAGACATATGAAGCGTAGGAGTTCACACCTCACAGAGGGATAGTTCAGTAACTGCTAAACTGAACTTCATACTCCTAAGTACAAATAAATAGACTGCATTTGTCTTTATTTTATAGCATCAGAGTGAAAGACCATAACTAATTTGATACTTTTACATTTCATGTCTTTAAAACAAATGATCTGATGTTGTCAGTTTTCATTCTGTCTTCAACTGATGGGTTCAGATCTGATCCCTTGGATCTGACTCAGGCATTGCTAAAGCTCATGGCAACCAAAAACTTTCGAGCTTCTCCCTTACCCATAACGCACCAACCCCAGTGGTGGCTGGTGGCTTCAAATCAAAGGGGGCTGCAGGAGACAGCTGGATGGGTGTGGCCAATGCAAATGGGTGTGGCCAACCAGAAAGGGGCGGAGCTAAGCTAAAAAACACAAAAACTGGGACTTTAATTAAATATGCTGCCTTGGGTGCCAAACCATCATTATGAGAGTCCAACCAAGACAAAATGAAGTGTAGAAGGAAAAAAATATTTCAATGCATTGGCTACATGACAGCTTACTTAATATCTAGATGGAAACAAAAAGGTTGTGAGGCATGAAAAAAGAACTTACTTTTTAAATATATTAATGTAATGTCACTCAAAATCAAGTATAAAAAAACAAGCAGCACTCAACTCAAATCACTTCTCCTTGCACTGCAGTTCTAATTGTAATTTATATTCAGGTTTCTAAAAGTATCAAGTAACATGCTGAAAGTAGCAATCTCTGTGATACACTTGTAAAAATGTTTCTTAGCTAAAAAAAGACCTGCTGCCTGACAACTATCTACTTGTTTCATGGGGAAAACATGATCAAAGTAAAAAATGAACAGCAAACAAGAAACAAGCTCAAGATAAAGTGCTTAAAGGATTACTGCACAGGTTATGGACCACACTAGATAGATTGGCATTCTGCTTAGTTTATGGGTAAAGCCTGGAAAGATGACTGCAAGTCTCCAACAAATGTAATGAACTTCTGAAAATACTGTAATCCTACCCTTTATTACAAATACTGTCATATACATTTCAATACCTAAGGCTTATATGAAATCTAGTTATGTAAATATTTTCTGCATGGCAACAACAAAAAGGCTTTCAATGTTGGTAATTCTTTAACAGTATGCTTATTAAAGCTTACTTCCATCTTACAATCTCAGACAAGCTTACCTGATGGTCATTAAAGCATTGCTACTTAAACACAGAGCAACAGGCTCTGCAACAACATGCATTTTCTGAATAAGAGGAAGCATAAATCAACAATATAAAAATATGACAGAAAACTAGAACATTCTGCAAAATCAAGGACAGATGAAAATCCACTGTAGTACTTGCGTCTACCTTGGACGGAAGGATACTCTGCACACTTATGCTGCATAACTGCTCCTTGCCTTGATTGGACACATCTAGAGTCTTTACATAGGGGAGTGGGGTGCAACAAGTATGTCGCAGTTTGAAATGTCTCTGGCTGATGGTGATGGTCCTGACACATTTGTCATACCTGTCAACCTCAGAGCAAGAAATCTGGACAAAGCCATAAATAGAAGTGGGTCAAATGCCCCAAAATAAGGACAATTTTTAAATATTGCTCTTATAAACTTAGAAAGATAATAGAATAGTAGGTCTTGCATTAGTATGAATTTTCTGAAGGATATGAAATCTGAAACTCAAATGCCTGTCATTATTTTCTAACTTCAGTCTTTAATGATTTGCCACTAATTTGCCAAAACCCCCCCACAATTTTATGAAAAACAGACCAAAAATGTGATGCAAAAATATAAAATAGCCACACAATACAGCTGGGAACCTGTCAAAGAAGGGACACTTTTTTAATATTAGTACTGTTAACTTGAGCAGCTGACAAAATAAGAGAATATACATGCATTTCTGAAATTAAAAGTAATCTATATCTCTGATCATTACAATTATTTATTAATTGCAAACCCTCCATGTTTTCTTCCAAATTTGTCATTTCATGGAGGGATTATTAGGGGGAGAGCATCATTTTGAGCCAAACTGGAGACATTTGAAAGGTTTGGATATACCTAATTCTATAAAGCGAGTTATTTGCTCATACCTCTCAACCTCTTAATGCAGGAAATCTGGACAAGGCCAAATATATTGGGGGAACATACAAAGAGTGCTAAAATTGCTCTTGTATAAACTTAGACAGTTGACAGAATAACAGGTCTTGCTTTAGCATGCGTTTTTCTGAAGGGTATGAAATCTGAAACGCAATGTCTGTCATTATTTAGTGACTTCATTCCTAAATGATTTGCCAGAAAACCACAAATGCTATGAGGAACAAATCAAAAATAAGAAGCAAAAATCTATTCATTCTGCAAAAATCTGGACAGTTGAGAGTTATAGTTCAGCCGAGGCTGAGTTTGCCACCCTTCCCCCCTCACAAAATCATGGTCGAATGGGGCTTCTCCCCTGCAGCTATTTCAATGTCCCATTACTTGGCTATTTCACCCCATTTACCATAAACACCGTAATGTGCATACTGCTTTACTTCTATGATGATTTGGATTTCATTTAAAAGTTTTATTTTACATTTTACAGCACAAACACTAATAGACATCTGCTAAATAAAGTAATGCAGTTTCACAATGAAACTAGATTTAGCATTAATACTTCTCTGCCCTTGAAACTCACATTCATCAAAACAGCATCAAAACCCACATTCAAAGAAAAACATCTGGCCAGTGGCAAATAAAGATTAACTTGGGCTGTTTTCAAATCTTAGATCCCTTGCACAAGAAACATACATGTGTTCTTTGATACACCTTCCTGATTGTATTAAATTATATTCCTTGTATAATGCAGTACAGTTGTTAGAGGGCATTTTAAATGTATTGTTTTGAATATTTTTACAGTAAACAATGAAACAAAATGCATGCACCAATAATGACAAAACTGCCCAGTTCACAACATTTCCATCATAAAAGTCTACTCAAACTTCTACAATCCACCAGTATCAGTAAGTATGCACACTCTCTGCAAAAGTAAAAGTCATTTAAATAATTCCACATTAAAGAGCTCTGTAACTAATGAAGAGGTTGCTGCTAGCACACAACTTTATATTTCATTGTTTCATCTACAAATAAAGTGCCTGTTGCTCTTGAGAAATAAATTGCCTATGCTACATTAAAAAAATGATAAGCTAGTAATATTGCAATAGGGAATGGATGGCAAGCTGATAACAGGTTCATTGATACTAGGTATCTCCACCAAAGAGGACATTTTCAGGACTGCAGTATCCACTCCCTTTAAAAGTACAACACAGTACAGCATCAGTAATGCATCTATATACTGTGGGAGTAGAACCCATAGTCTTCTGCATCAAAAGCAAGTACACTTTCTGTTGTGCTATTAATGCAAGCAGCCACAGCATAAGCAGCACTAAACCTCTATTCACGCTCTCAGCTCTTTGTAAAATGCACTCAGCACTCAACTGTATCTCTCAACTTTGACGTACAAGAAATCTGGAAAAAGTCAACATTTATTGGGGGGGGGGGCAAAAGCCCAAAAACTAGGGATACATTTTAAACCTTGCTTGCATATTCTTGGAAAGTTGCTAGAATAAAATGCTGTGTTACCACCATGCATTTCACTGCCAAGCATAGGTCTCAACCTATTAAGAGGCAAATGTGGAACACAGACCCTAACAATGTGTGACAAATGGTCAAAATGTGGAACACCCTATTTTCGCACTGTGCAAAATGTGCCATTGCCATGGAGCATGGTAGAACATCTGTAAAATTCAATAAAACACACTTCTCAGATCCAAAACCTTTATTTGATAATCTGCAATACCATAACCACACCATAAGTAAATGAAACAGCACTTTACAAAAATAAAAATCACAATTACATTTTCTAAGCAGTCATATTACAAGTCACACAAATTTTAGTTAGACCAAATTAAACAGCATCCTGTCATACATCAGATGTAGCCTTATTGTATACTGCTGTGGCTTAGCAGTTACGACCAAGGAATGCAAGATCAAGTTACATTCTTAAAGTTCTACCAAAAAACAAAACTGGATACTTTAAAACATCTCACTATAAATAACTCACTTTTGACATCCATCCTAACATACCTATCAACTTCTTAGTGCAGGAAATCTGGACAAAGCCCAACATAAGGGACAAGCAGTACAAAGACAGAGACACTTTAAATATTGTTCTTATAAACTTAGGAAGTTGCTGGAACAGGACCTGGCCTGGCATACAGTTTCTGCAAAAAAAAAAAAAAAAATGGCAATTAACTCTCTGAGAAATACTAGGTTGACGAGCAGCACAGAGACACTTTAAATATTGCTCTTATAAACCTTAGAAATATTGCTCTTATAAACTTAGAAATATTGCTAGAATAACAGGATCTGTCTTGGCATTCAGTTTCTCTAAAAAAAATGGCAATTACTTTCACAGATGTACTAAGGGGACAAGCAGCACAAACAGACACTTCAAATATTGCTCTTATAAACTTAGAAAGTTGCTAGAACAGAACCTGGCTTGGCATACAGTTTCTGCAAAGAAAAATGGCAATTAACTCGCTGAGACATACTAGGGGGACAAGCAGCACAGAGGCACTTTAAATATTGCTCTTATAGCATTAGAAATATTGCTCTTATAAACTCAGAAATATTACTAGAATAACAGGACTTGTCTTGGCATTCAGTTTCTCTAAAAAAATGGCAATTACTTTCAGAGACATACTAGGTGGACAAGCAGCACAAACATAGACACACTTTAAATGTTGTTCTTATAAACTTAGACAGTTGCTAGAACAGGACCTGGCTTGGCATACAGTTTCTGCAAAAAAAAAAAAAAATAATTGGCAATTACTCTCTGAGACGTACTAGGGGGACATGCAGCGCAAACACAGGCACTTTAAATATTGCTCTTATAACCCTAGAAATATTGCTCTTATAAACTTAGAAGTATTGCTAGAATAAATGGCAATTACTCTGAGACATACTAGGGGGACAAGCAGCACAAACATAGAGACACTTTAAATACTGCTCTTATAAACTATATTGCTAGAATAACAGGATCTGTGTTGGCATACAATTGCTCAATTACTTTCAGACTTCAGAATCCTAGGGGGACAAGCAGTACAAAAACATCAAAACTTTAAATATTCCTGTCATTCTAGCAACTTTTTAAGTTTATAACAGCATCTGTGTTGGCATACAGTTGGCTCAGTTTTTGGCAGACTTCAGAAACATACTAGAAACAAGCAGCACACATTTACAGACACTAAACATTGCTCTTATAACCTTGTAAAGTTGCTAAAATAACAGGATCTGTGCTAGCATACCATTTCTCAAAGAAAACACTTGCCATTGCAGCTAAAACACTTACATTTGCCTAGGTATACAGCACCAGCTCAATATGCAGTTAGCCAAAGTCTCCAGCAGCACAAATAATCCACCAAGGTGGCCACAACACAAACTATGATGATCCCAGTAGTCTAGCAGGAAAATAATACCTCAGCCTTCTGTTCTAGCCCCTTCCAAGTCCCAATGTCTTTAAACCGCTGCCCGCACCTTTGTTCACCCGATGGCTTCAGTCGGCTCCTTCCCGGTCTTCCTTCCTAAATATTGGACCTAAAAAGTAAAATTTCTGATTCCTGGAAGCCTTTTTCAAGCCATTATTTTGGCATGAAAAGGCTTCCCAGAACGTGATTGGCTAGTGCTGGGGTGGTCTCATAGGCTCCCGTCCTCCTGAGACTCTTTACTTGATTGGCTCATACGACACATTTAAGATTGGCTGTAAATGCGGTCTACGAGACAATCAAAAATGGCACACAGCCAACGCTGTGTAATGCAGAAGGGCATCAGAGCTATGTATTGGTTTGTATACTGCAATGCTGATTGGCAGTAATTGCAGTACACAAACCAATCAAAATCCTTGTAGCGGAGCCACAGCTGGTCAATGTAGAACAGCGGCTTTGCTTGTCATAAATGCGGAGCGTTCTGCATAATCTGGAACACTTGGATGCTCAGCTGCCAAGTCTTGAACTCAGGACCCTGTGCACTACAATCAGAACAACATACCACTATGCCAAATCAGCTGTTTCTTGAAAGACACGTAGACTGAAACTTAAATGGCTATCATTTAGTGAATACAGTTCTCACCATAGCTCTCAACTTCTTAGCACAAAACACCTAGACAAAGCAAATAATGTGGGAATACAGCCCTCAAATATATTCAGTGAATTCAGTTCTCACCATAGCTCTCAACCTGTTAGCACAAAAACATGGACAAAGCCAATAATGGGAGAATACAGTTCCAAAAATAGGGACACATTTCAAATATTGATCTTATTAACAGAAAATTGCTGGAATAAAAGGCTTTGTGTTACCATGTACCTTTTGAAGAATATGCAGTCTGAAATTTAAATGCCTATCATTATTTAGTGAATTAAAAATCCAGAAAAAACACAGATTTTATGAGGAACAGAACAAAAATGAGGCAAAAATTGCACAAGTGGTGGGTAGGGAATTCAAAGTCTTGATTCTAGCCACCAGGTATATTTCCTTACTTCTTTCTAGCTCCTGAGGCATTTTACACACACACACACACACACACACACACACACACACACACACACACACACACACACACACACACACACACACACACACACACACACAAACTTCTGTTAGTATAAACAAGTTGTACCTGCTTTCAGTCCAAAGCAGCAGTATTTGTTAATGCCAAAGCTCCAGTTTCAAACACAAAAGCCCCACAAGAGAGCCTAAGTCCTGTCCTTCCTGTGAGAGCAGGCTCCAGCCCTTCTGGGATCTTTGGTGTTGCAGGCTGTCTTCTGAGTCCGGACTGCAGTCTGGATCTGTGTGCATGCTCCAGACTGGTTCAGTAGCAGTCCAGACTCAGGAAATTGCTGTGAGTGTGCATGCGCTAGTTCCGGACTTGGGTAATGCACGGAAATGCTGCAAGTGTGAAAGTTTCGGGGACTCACGTTTGTTTTTATTTATTTTTTCTTTTGTTTTTTATTCATTTCCTTTCATTTGTACAGCTGGGGGGGGGGGGGCTGCATTCCTGCAGTCCAATAACACGAGCTGCCCCTGACCAACCCTAACTTACCTTAGATCTCATTTGCCACTTTCAGTGAAAGATGTGGTTGACCTACCTCTCAAGCTTTTTCAGATTAGTTTTTATTATTATTTTATAAAACTCTCCATTTCCTAATTTTTAGATATAATTCTAATATCTCTAACTTCTGTCTACCTTGCCTTCCTCTTGTAATTTCTTAACAGTTATGATAGTTAACTTATCTTTTTCCTTCTGTACATTGTGTACTTCTTAAACTACTGTTGTTAGTAATTTTGTGTCTTTCTATACCTAGTGTAGTCTATTGCTACCATAGCTGGTACTTCTCCTACTGCTTTTCAGTATTTCCTAAAAAAAGTATATTTTTCTTTTGTTAAAAGTGTTCATAGGTTCATAGATTAGTACTAGGCTAACTGCCTTTTCGAGCCATTTAAGCTTAGCCAATTGTCCCCTGTGAGATTCAAACCATGTACCTTGCGTTTGTAAGGCAAACACCTTAACCATTAGGTCACCCTCCCAACCCTATTTCTGTTTGTGTGATACAATATCAGACAGATGCCCTTCTAGATTTAAAAAGTGTAAGTGTGGGCACAAAATGCCTGTGTCTGATATCAACACTTTGTATTTGCCTTCTTGGGCCTTTACATTTGCAGGATGATTGTCCTATTTGTCATGGATTTAACCCCAGGACTTTAGTTGAAAGGAGAAACAAACTTATTTTAAAATGTTTGCTCCCTTCCACTTTTGGAGAAGCAGTATCTGAGGCTCAATCCCCCAAAATAAAGCTTCAAAATCTTCTTCTTTGAGTCCATCTACATCATCTTCCCAGGTCTTGCAGCAATCTAGAAAAAGATCCAAGCCAGATCCAACCTCACCCTTGGATGCAAAGAAAAAGAAAAAAATGATGACTTCCTCGGATCCAACGGAAAAGTTACCACACCCGACTACCTCCAACCTTCCTCCTCAAGTGTTATTTATCTACCAAGGACAAAATATTCACCATCTGTAGATCTGGTGCTCTCAAGGGTGCCTCACCATTTTTGGAACATCATAAACCCAGGTCCCCATATATTGTTTCCACTAATTTCTTTCAGAAGTTTGACATAGGAAGATGTGGAAGGAGTGGTGCAGAAGATCCTCTTGGTGCAGAGTCAGATGGATGTCTTACCAGCTCCTACCCCTTTGGGTCAGGAGGTCTGTTCTTTAAACATACTCCCACTACAAATAGGTTCATAAGTTCATAGGTAGGTACTAGGCTGTCAGCCCAAGGGCCTTCATAAGCCTAGCCAACAAGGTTCCCTGGCTTACGCCACCCAAGAAAGATATTTTCCTGTGCCACTGTTGAGCAGAGACACAGAAGTGATCTGTGGGATGTATTTCCTATTTCCCATCCACTCATCAAGATTTTTCTTGAAGAGTGCTAATGAAGAACTTTGCTTGACATAGATGGGTAGCCTGTTCCAGAGTATGGGAAGTCTCTGGGACAGAAATCTATCCCTCCAGCATGTCCTGTTTATTGTGGTGAGAAGGTTTAGGTCCCTAGGGCATGTAGCTCAGAGGGATTGGGATTTCTTTAGGTGTAGCATGTCCCAACAGCTCTGGGTTTGATATAGCTTTATATGTTAGGCAGAGATCACCTCGGAGTAGGCGATATGCTACAGAGTAAAGCTGGAGTTTTTTGAGGTGGTCAGTGTAGAGTATTTGTTTGAGGCCAGTGATCCTCTTTGTGAGGTACTTCTGTGGCCTTTCCAGCTGCTGCAGATGTCTTGTGAGGTACATTCCAAAAGGGGCGCTGCACTCTATAATGGGTCTAATGAGTGTCGAGTAGAGGGGAACAATGACCTCTTTTTTCCTGGATGAGAACCCTTTTATAATGAGGTGTGCCATGTAGAAGGACTTACTGACTACTATGGCGATTGGACTATCAACGGAGAGACTACTGTCCACCTGGGTCCCAAGGTCTCTTATCACACATTCGGTATTAAGTAGATTGCTACCTATATGGTAGTTCATGGGTACAGAGTTTTTATCAAAGGGAATGACACTGCACCTTTTGGCATTGAGCTTGAGGCCATGGCTTTGACACCAGGCATCTGTCTCAGCGAGGCCCTTCTGTAGGATGTCCACATCATTTGGGGACTTGACTATGGCTCCTAGTTTGCAGTCATCTGTGAATTTCATTTGCCAGAGGTCTTCTGTGTTAGCCTGTACTTCAGAGAAGTAGATACCAAACAGGAGAGATCCCAGGACGAAACCCTGTAGTACTCCACTTGTCACTGCTTTGAGGTTAAATTTGGAGTCTGCAACTTTTACAGTGTGGGTTCTGTCAGTGAGTCAGTTGACAACCCATCTTGTGACTTAGGGATTTATACCTAGTTTACTGATTTTAGCTATAATTCCAGAATGGGGGATGGTATCGAAAGCCTTGGTGAGGTCAAGATAGGCTGTGAGAACCACCTTACCTCATCTACGGCTTTGGTGATTCCCTCAAAAAAGTCAGTCAGGTTCAGGAGGCATGATCTGCCTTTCACAAACTCGAACTGGGTGGGATCCAGAGTTTGGAGGTTACCAATGTCTTTGTTTATGAGTTCCATCAGGCTAATAGGTGGATACTTCCAGGGATCAGTGGTGGCTCCCTCTTTGTGGAGTGGGATAACTGTTGCTGTGCACCACTCAGTGGGCACAAAGTGTGATGCGAGGCTATTATTGAACATGGTGCTTACGTGGGGAGCCAGTTAGTTCTGAAGTTCGTGTAAAACGCAGCCTGGGATGTTGTCCGGTCCCATGGATGCTGTGTTTTTGGTTTTAGAGAGTGCAGCTTTTACCTGCGTAGTTGTGATTACAGGGACTCTGCATTCTTCCTGTATAGATATGGGCCCTTTGGGGGGGGGGGTAAAATTAGCACCAAACCTATCTGCCAGGATGTTGGCAATATCAGTTTTTTCTGTAATTTTTGGTGAGGGGGGGGGGGTAAAGTTAGCACCAAACCTATCTGCCAGGATGCTGGCAATATCAGTTGGTTCTGTAATTTTCATGCCGTTGTGCTGTAACTCAGAGCAGATCTGGGTATTGACATTGAGATTCTTGACATAGCTATAAAATGCTTTGTGGTTGTTTTTAGAATTAGTGACAATTTTGTTTTCGTAGCTAGCTTTGAAGGATCTTATAAGGGATCTCAGCTTATTACTGAGGCTGACCAGGGAGCTCCTCCACTCATGGAATTTTACTCTCTTTTGCAACAGTTTCTTCCCTTTGTTGTACAGTTTGTTTATGGCAGGGGACCACTAGACTGGCTTCCTTTATTTGGAGGATAGCGTCTTGGTTCTGTTTGGGATAGCATGATCCATGCACTCTTGTAAGTGTTTATAGAGTGCATTTGTGTAGGATTCAGCAGTTGTAACTGTATCGTCCATCTGCATGGGTGTCATGAAGTTCACCACTTCTGTCTTAAGAAGCATGAAGTTGGCTTTGGAGAAAGTTTTTACCGTGGTTTCCTTAATGGGGGGTGGGGGGCAGGATGTGGATATCAAGGGTGATTAGCTTATGGTCAGATGGGATCAATGAGGCATTGACTTCAGGTGTGGAACACCGGTCACTCATGTTGGTAATGACTAGGTCTAGGATATTGTTGCCCCTGGTGGGGGTGTAGATAAGTTGATCCAGGGCATTGAAGTTTATGAATTCCAGAAAGCATTGAGCTAAGGAGCTGGTACATGAGTAGTTTTCCCAGTTAATGGGTGGGTAGTTGAAGTCGCCCATTATTAGTGTGTTTGGTTGAACCTTAATATTTTCCAGTACATCAAGAAAAATCCCTCCTCTGATTCCTTCTTCTGTCTTAGAGTCCCTGGATGTAAGCCATCTGGCTCCATCTAGCTCTGATCTGAAGATAGCAATATCTTTGGATCCAAAGCTTACTTTGAGTGCTTTGGTTCATTTGGATCCAGAGAGCTGTCAGAGCCGAAGTTTCCCTGTCATATCTGATGTGTTGGAGTTGACTCTGAAGTTGTTGGACCCATCTCTGCACTTTGAAGCCTCGGCACTGGAAAGCTCAGTTCTGGCTTCCACCTCTTGGAGATTGCTTTCGGAGCAGGGGAGGACAGTGGTTAAAAATTGTCTTTTCAGATCTGAGGTCTTTTCTTTCTCTGGGTGGTATGCCTTTGAGGCTGTGAAGAGGGTTTTGTCTGCCTCAGCAGAACAGATGGATCCAACCTCCTCAGATCATCAGCCTTCTACCTTGATGTCTCTGCGCTTAGAGCCTTATCACTCTTTACCTCAAGGACAGCCAGTCTGAGACCCCAGGCTTCCCAACAGAGTATCTCAATTACTTCCGATACCTCCCCAAAGCATCCCACTGAGGAGGTCCCTAGGAAGAAGATGTGTAAGAGGAAGCACTTGGACTCCCCGGAGGAGTCAGTCACAGAAGATACGGACTTTGATGAAGGTGATAGGTCCCCACTGTCACCTCCTGAAGATGTCTCATTTGAAGACATCCTAAAGCATGAGGTGGCTGGATGCCCAGCAATCCTTCATCTGAGAAGTCTGCATTTCTGGAGGCTTTTCATTCTGGCCAGTCTACCTCCTGGGTTACTCTGCCCACTGATGAGCTTATTGAGTTAGTCTCTCGGAGGGAGTGGAAGGAATCTGACACAGCTGAACCCATACCTAGGAGACTGGACAGGATTATGGAATCACCTTTGGATAAGCAATTTTCGGGTAAAGGGATGCTTGTTCATGTCATAGTCATGCTGACAGCCACAAAAAGGAACTTGGTGAGAAGAGTTCCACTGTCCATCCCCCTAACAGGGAGTCTACAATGATGGACAGGTTTGAGAAGTGTGTGTTTATGTTTCAGTGACCTTTGCCTTAAGCTCGTTGAATTATTTGGCACATTTTACAAAACTGTAGAGTGATTTAAGGAACTTTCAAATACCCTTTCAGGATTCTTTTCTGCAGAGGACCAGTCATTTGTGACTTCTTACTTGGCTACCCTGTAATCTATTTCCAATTCATCCATGAGGCTCATTTTGCATGTAGCTGAAGGAACGTCAAGGGCAGTGGGTTCAGGCGTTTCCATCAGGAAACATGCCTGGATGCGTTTATGTGATTTTTGCAGAGCCCTTCAGGTCTTCGTCAATGCTCCTTTTGATGGCACTTCTTTACCTGGCTCCAAAGTGAAGAACACATTTTCCAGATGTAAGAAGAATGGAAAAGACCCTGTCTGCAATGGGTGTACATTTTTTGACCCATCAAAGATCCTTTCTAGGAATCAATGAGGTGATTGGAAGATGTGGTTCAAGAAATTCCAGGGTCCTT
The DNA here is from genome assembly GCF_019279795.1 of Protopterus annectens. NCBI lineage: Eukaryota > Metazoa > Chordata > Ceratodontiformes > Protopteridae > Protopterus > Protopterus annectens. Next base: position 566,698,904 of record NC_056739.1, on the reverse strand, counting down.
TCCAGAACACGTGGAGGAAGCTCCCCCAGGAGCAGAGGAAGGAACTTCAATGGTCGACACCACCCCTGAGGCAGAGGTGGCCCATAAAACCATGGGTCTAGGTACCTTACCAGCACTCCTGAAAGGAGGGCCAATTGTCCACCTCTGGAGGCAGTTGGGGTCGATTAACTCTGCCCCAGAGAGCCTGGCTAGACATAACAAGAGACACTTGGGTGGAGAGGATTATTTCAAGAAGTTATATCATACCCTTTTCCCTTCCACTTCCAATCTCAAGAAAAATCACTGATGTTCCACCCAGTCAGAGAGAACAAACAGCAATTCAAATACTAAAACTGCTAGAAAAAAAGAGTTATCCAAGAGGTCCCACCAGACCAGATAGAATTGGAACTTACTCAATGTTCTTTTTAGTGCCAAAGAAAACAGGGGACTGGAGACCACTTTTGGATCTCAGCAACTTAAAGAAGTCAGTTTGATGCACCAAGTTTCAGATGATCATGGTTCAGTCCATTCTCCCTTTTCTGGGCAGGGATGACTGGATGTGTTTGATAGACATTCAGGATGCATACTATCACATAAAGATGAACAGATGGTCCAGATGGTACTTATGCTTCTGGCTGGGAGCCAGTGATTACCCAGTTAAACACAAAGTCAATGGTAGCTTCACTGGCTCCCTCAAGGGTTCGATCTATAAGATCACAGGTCAGAAAAATAATCTGCAGTACCAACATTTCAGCCTACTTGGTCCTTCAAGCTCTAGGATGAATGTCATTTGCAATAAAACTAGCACCCTTAGCCAGACTTTGATCGATGTCAGCGGCAATAACACTAGTACCTTTAGCCAGATTTTAAGTGAGAATTTTACAGTGGATGCTAGCAACACAATGGTCAGTACTTTACCAACCCATGTCAAGTCTGATTCAAATCACTCACATATGCAAGAGAGAGATATCAGGTGGTGGATTCAGTCAGATCAGGTTCTGCAAGGTCATCTACTTGTTCCCCCTCAGCCCAAGGCCATAGTGACCACTGACACTTCCCAGTTGGGGTGGTGGGGGCACTTTCTGGGGAAAACAGTCCAAGGCACATGGTCTCCTGAAGAGGCCAATTTGCATGTCTATGTCCTAGAGATGAGAGCAGTGCTTTTAGCATTGCAGGCTCTTCAAGATGCTCTCCCTTTGTGGATGATTGCAATTCAAATGGGCAATATGTCAATAGTTTGGTACATCAGCAAACAAGGAGGGACCAGATCTTACCCCTTGTGTTGAGAAGCACTCAGAGTGTGGCAATGGGCAATCTCATTCAAATGATTTCTCATAACAATGCACATTACAGGGAAGTCCAATATGATAGCAGACAAGCTGAAAAGGTGCATTCTTCTACCTCACGAGTGGTCTCTAAACAAAAATGTGATGGAAATGATTTTTCATCAGTGGGACCAGCCTTACTATGATCTTTTTGCTTCTCTCCTAAAGAACCAATGCAGCAGCTACTTTGCCTTAATCCCCCCACAGGGAGGAATCACCAAGGGATGCTGTACTTCATGATTGGCCCCCTCGGTCTACTTTATGCCTATCCACCAATCCCACTATTTCCAAAATTCCTACAGAAAGCTGTCATGTTGAAGAGCAAAGTCATCCTCTTAGCACCTTACTGGCCTCGACAGATCTGGTTCCCTTTCATTTGGCCTCACTTAGTTCACTAACCTTGGGATCTGGATCCAACTCCAGACCTCCTGTCTCACCCGACAGCCATGAGCCATCCATACATACCAAACTTCAGGCTGATGACTTGGCTTCTCAGATTCCATTAATAGCCAGACAACCTATGCTCCTGTCCGACATATACTTTTATCTTCACATAAACCTTCAGCACGCAAACTCTATTCTAATAAATGGAAAGGATTTGCGTACTGGGCACATCAAAATAATGTTGAACCTTTTTCAGCTCTGATACATAAGATCCTTGAATTTTTTGGCCCTACCTTTTAATGAAGGCGCTAGTTCCTCAGCCGTTAAAGTATATCTATATATATCTATATATATCTATCTCTATATATATATATATATAGATATATATGTGTGTGTGTGTGTGTGTGTGTGTGTGTGTGTGTGTGTGTGTGTGTTTCAAACATTCTCCACACTTCCGCAAGTTGACAATTTGGCAAAACACAGAAAAGAATATTTTTGCAGGGGGGCAAGCCACCACAACCCCTCCTACTTATATATACAAACTCCAAGATCACACTACAGTGAGGGAAAGGGTACATTTCCCATTCCTCACTATAGTGCATTCGCTGTTGTGCATTTCAGCATTTTTTTTCATTATTTCCTAATGTTGAATTGGGCATTCAGACTTACATAACCCTTTTGATAGTAAATATATATATATATATATATATATATATATATATATATACATATACATATATGTGTGTGTGTGTGTGTTTGTGTGTATGTATGTATGTGTATATATGTGTGTGTGTGTGTGTGTGTGTGTGTGTGTGTGTGTTTGTTTGTGTGTATATATATATATATATATATATATATGTGTGTGTGTGTGTGTGTGTGTGTGTGTGTGTGTGTGTGTGTGTGTGTGTGTGTGTGTATTACTAGGTTTCAAATATAAAAGTGTTTTATTGTTGTACGACTTCCAAGATCTGAAAAAATCTCAGAGATATGTATTTCTAACACAGTGATGTTAAATTCTGTTAGTTTCTGTTTTAGTCCAGGAGCTGAAGTCAGGTGACAAAACGTGATGTCATCCAAGATAACTCAGCAGTAAAATGCGATGTTAATTTAAGAACTTTATCAGAGAGACTGTGCATTTTGTGTTTTGTCTGGACCTAAAAAGAACATCCACTCATCATCAACATCTGCACTTGCCTTACTGTAAATAAGATTTAGGGCATAGTATCTCTTTTAGATATAGATAGGGATATAGTAAAGATTAATTTAGATGTTTTCTGTATGTATTTAAGACAGTTCTGCAATGTTGTTTTAAAATATTTCCTATGATTTTGAACTCTGAAGTTACTGTGTTGACTTACTGATGAGTATTGTCTTGATTTTTTATTATTTATTATTAAATGTACTTAAACCTATCTTTGTGGCCAATATTTGTGAGACATTAGATCACTTGGATATGTATTTGGTGACACTGTACAGGCAACTCCTAAATAGCCTTGCAAGTCTTGGTCAGACCCCCCCTTTTGGATTAATAGTAACATTACACAGTAGGATTAAACACCCTTTGTAAGGGCCTTATAGTAGCTGATAAGTAGGGGTTGGTGGCTGTGAAAACTACCTTATAGTCTGGGAAGAAGGGGACATAGCTAGTAAACCTGTGCCAACCTTCCCCAGGTGTGTGTTTGTATATAAATCAAATCTCAAAGTGTGTGTGTGTGAGCTACTTGGGCAGGGAAATGGACACCCTTTGTAAGGGCCTTATAGTAGCTGATAAGTAAGGATTGGTGGCTGTGGAAACTACCTTATAGTCTGGGAAGAAGGGGACATAGCTAGTAAACCTGTGCCAACCTTCCCCATGTGTGTGTTTGTATATAAATCAAATCTCAAAGTGTGTGTGCCAGCTACTTGGGCAGGGAAATGAAGCACTGTTTGGGTGCAGAGGGTGCTGGAGGTCTTGACTTGGCCCATCAACTGAGATGTTAACCCTATAGCTGTGCAAGTGGGGAGTCTTATTGGTGATCTGGAGAAAGAGGGAGAAACCAGCCCAAGACTGACTGTGATCTCTGTGTGCTCTTAAAGGAAATTGTACTTTACTATGTGTGTACTTGTTATCCTCCCAATGTGTACATCCCCTAGCTGTTGCCAGTGGTGAGGATTGAGGCTCCTTAATTACTGGGCCATTGCCGGGGCATCACAGATGTAATTAAATGAAACCAGGGGACTGGGTGCCACAAGGTGGTTTTAGATGCTTTGTGTTTTTTTAGAGCTTTTTCACAAACCTTTGATCCAGTAATGGCTTGAACAGATATCATAAGCAAAGAAAGAAATGCAGTTGTACTTTTTCTTTCAAGGCAGAAATATGTTATGTTCAACACCTAGGACAGTGTCCAAGAGACAAACAGGTTAGCCCAATTTCCCAATTTCCTAGAACATTGTTTGATTAACAAACTTGTTCAGAGTCAAACAGTAGGAAAATGAAGCCTGATGGAATCAAATTCTACACTACTGAAGCAGCTCATTAACGACACATAGCCTTAATCTTCTGCACTAACTGCCAGATGAAAGGCCCTGCTAGGAATAGTAAATTGCAGAGAAATAGTAAGCACCAAAACATAAACAGTTGACTAAGGTATCATCTGAAACATTTCAAGTAATACAGAGTTTTACACATTAGTGACTTTTTAACCTCTCAGACTGTGATCTAATAAGTAACTATATAAATAATAGCCTCAGTAATGTATTACACCTCATAGCTGTTAGGCATATGCATTGCAACACCCTGAGTTCATGCACACACTCCTATTAGTGCCACTTTACAGACTCTGTACACCTCATATGTCTGACTGTTTTCAAATAAATGCATACATACACAAATAAATAATGGTTACATTAATGTATTTCTCCTTATTGCTGTCAGAATCATAAAGTACAATCCACTGAAAACCCCCAAAACTTACAGATTTTCCCAAGTATTACTGACCCTTTTTTGACTCTGAATACTTCAGATATCGGATTCTGATCACATGGATCAAGAGATAAATAAACAATTGCAACAGTAGTGCATTTTCAACTCATTGCAATCAGGTACCTAAGTGTAATACACTTCAACTCTCCCACACAAATGCACCCACAATTACAGTCATTTCATTGACTGTATATCTTAAATGTTTGATAGTGATAAAATAAATTAATAGCCACAGTAATGAATTTCAGATTGTTGCTGTCAGATGCATACAGTGAAACCCACTGCAGCCTCCCATCACAAAGACAACCAAACAGATACGTGCTCACACACTTGCTACTTTATTATCTCAAAAAGTTTTTATTATTTTAATGCACAAGAAATATTATAACTCTGAAATACAAATTGAAATAGAACAAAATTGATAGATAATCCAAAGAATAACAAGAAAACTGTTTACAAGAGTGTCTACTAAAAGATAAAAACAACTTGTTCCAACATTATTTACAAAGTTAAACATGTTTATTTAGTAATTCTTTAAGTTTTAACCAGCTATAGGAAGTGATTACTCTGGAAGTTCTCATCTTGATTGTCAGAAGTTTGTAATGACAGACCTCTGTTGCCTTATTTACAAATTATTTCATTGTAAGAGTTTGTACACTTTTCCAGTTCTTAGTGATTGTTTTCCTCACTATTGATAATAAGCTCAACAACAAAGGATAATTTACTTTCTTTATACAATCAGGTATTAGTGAATTGAACAGAATTAAAGATTTAGTTAGGACAAATTTGTCTGTGAATAGTGATTGCAAAAAAAATTAACCTTATCCCAAAATGGTTTGACAGTTGCACAATCAATTAACATATGTTGCCAATAAGCTTTGTCACAAGTTTTACATTTCCAACATAAGATTTTCTTTTTATACATTAGTTCAACTCTGTGAGGTTTTATAAATACTCTATGCATAAATTTCCAAGAAAACAATCTCCAGCTCAGGGAAGAAGTAGTCTGTTTAGAAGAAGTTAAGATATTGTTTTTATTCTCCTTGCTAGGTTCATAGTTATTTATACATCGAACAAAATCCCAGCAGTTACTGTTAATATAATTATCTACATTTTTATTAGTTTTATATATTTTAGACAACAAACCTTTGTCAGATATTCTTTGGTTTGTCAGCATTATCATTAAATCTATAAATTTAGGAATATTATTTCTTAGCCGAGTTGCCAGCTCGATGCCCAACCTTCAACGAAGGCACGCCCATTCACGCATGTCTTTCGGAATGCCACTCGACCCACGGGGAGGGCATGCAGACTTGACGCCCAACCTTCAATGAAGGCACGCCCATTCACACATGTCTTTCGGAATGCCACTCTACCCGCGGGGAGGACATGCAGACTTCTGTGTGGAGTCTGCATGTCCTCCCCGTAGATCAAGTGGCGTTCCGAAAGACATGTGTGAATGGGCATGCCTTCGTTGAAGGTTGGGCATTGAGCTGGCAACTCAGCACCATGAAAATCTACTGCCAATCATTAGCGGACTAGAGTTCTGCTGTGGCGACCCCTAACCGGGAAAAGCCGAAAGAAAACAACAAGTGGCAATTGCATTTAATTTATCCTACACTGTATAGCTAGTCTAAGGTTCTATATATCTAACCACATACTTTTATCCAAATTAAATTGTATTATTATGCTTTCTGTGCTTTGTATTTTACTTCCATCCATAAGCTGATGCCAAAAAATCAAATTATTTTCTCTAAGATCATGCATTGTTTCCAAGTTAAACGTATACAAATTATTTTATGTAAATGCTATTGGAAATATCAAAAATAGCCAAGCTTTAATATCTGGATGTTTATAAATATAGTTTTTGAATATCTTTAACATTGAAGTTATATATATGGAGTCAAAGTTAATGTTTCTATTTTTCTAACATAAAATTTTAACATCCATTTGAAGTTATTATTAATTATTTCATTCTGATGTGTAGTTCATATCTGAAAAGAAGCCATACACATACCATCTTGAATAAATTTCTATTTTGCTGAATAATATTTATTAGACCATAAGAAAAATTGTCTTAACTATTGAAGCTACTGAGTAAAAGTCTATATCCAACAATCCAATTCCACCTGAAGACCAGTCTCTTACATGATGAATTATACTTAATCTTGGCTTATTTGGGTACCAAAGAAATTTTAATATTCGGGAGATTAATTCTTTGATGTATTTTCTAGCTGTAGGTAGAGATAAAGACTGTATTACATATAGAATTTTCATTATTACCATTTTTATTATGGAAAGTCTTTCTTCCATTGTAAATATAAATGTTTTCCATTTGTTTACTAATGAATTTATATTGTCTAAAATGTTTCTATAATTATCTTCTATTGTGCTTTTAATATTTCTGTTCAATATTATTCCTAAGTAATTTAGTTTACTATCTTGTGTTACATATTTGGAATATCTATCTTCCATATCTTTTATGTTTTCATTAATAAGCATAATGTTTGTTTTATTTTCATTAAAAGTAAATCTAGATTTTCTCTGAAATGTATTTACAGCATTAAATACTGCATTGAGGGAGTTTCTATAATCTTTTAAATTCAGGAGGACATCATCTGCAAACAATAATATTTTCGACTTTAGGTTTCTATTTATCTGCATTCCTTTAATGTCTACTTCTAATGTTATGAAACTAGCAAAAGGTTCCATGACTAAAGTAAATAACAGCAGAGAGAGTGGGTAACCCTGTTTGGTCTCCTTACTAATTGGTATATACTCTGATAGATACAGACCAATTTTTATATATGCCATTGAATTGCTATAAAGTGAGTTAATAAGCTGGGATAAATTTAATGAAAAATTATATTCCTTTAAGACCAAAAATAGGTAGTTCCAGTCAACAGTGTCAAAAGAGTTGTTTATATCCAAGCTTAATAAAGTCAATCCTAGTTTATTACTGTTGGCTAAATCAATAATGGATAAGATTATTTTAATGTTATCATAGGTGTTTCTAATTAAAATAAATCCTGTTTGATCTTCATCAATTAAACTTGGTAGAAAATGTTGTAGTCTAGAAGCATGTATGGCCTTAAATATTTTGTAATCAATATTTAAAAGTGAAATAGGCTTATATGAAGTGTATTATGCTCGGTTTTTATCTGCCTTTAACATTTGGGATATAAATGTATATTTCCATGACGGTGGAATTTCAAAGGAATCTTTAGCTAAAGTAAAGACATTATGCAAAATATGAATTGCTTCTTTTGGCATTATTTTATATAGTTCAGATTTTATCCTGTTGTTGCCTGGTGCATTGTTTGGTTTTAGTTTTTTGATTTGATCTTTGATTTCAGCCAACGAAATAGGTTTATCTATTACTTCCTTTTGGCAATCTGTTAGTCTATTCTTAATATTTTTTTAATTAATTTATTTTTTTATTTTTATTTATTTATTTATTTACAGTTGATTTACCAGGATTGTCCATTGGGCCCGAAGTACCCGTTTTCAATGGAGTCCTGGGGAGAAAAGCTCCTGAATAAAGATACAAAACATTACAAAAGTTACACATTAACACATTCAGTTGAATTAATACAAATTGACAAAAACAGTGGTAAAAACTTTAACAGTGGTTGACAAAATAGAGAAATGTGTGTTCAAGACAAAAAAACAGAGGAACAGGTGATTACAAGCAAAGAATCTTTGGTTATGCTATATAAGACTAGCATTGCATTGTTGTAGAAAAATATGTAGTATTTAGAATGGAATACTAGAGTTTAAGAATTATTAGGGTGTTATTTTTGCTTTAGCTAATTTATAGTTTCTGGTATATATGATGTGGTGCCTGTAGGAAGCAGGCTAGACTAGGAGGGATGAGAGCAGGAGCATTCCCAGGAAGATGTTAAGTGTGTGTGTAGAGATTTTTTAAAAGCTGGAAGGTTAGCAGTGGTACGAATGGAAGGGGGAAGGGAGTTCCAATTGCGTGCCAGGGAAAAGGACAGCAGATTTTTCCCTGGCAAGTGAAGAAGTTTGTACAGTTCTATCAGATTTTGGTTATTAGATCTTAGGGCTCTTTGTGGCATGTGCATTTTAAAGGTGGAGCTGAGTGAGGGACAGAGGGATGGATGGAATATGAGTTTGTGGGCAAAGCAGAGCTGAGTAAAGGTGAGATAGTTAGGAAGCTCAAGCCAGTTTAGTTTGTGGAGAGATAGACAGTGGTGGGTAGATGCTTTGTGGCCAGTGGCAAATTTGGCAATTTTATTATAACATGAGGACAGTTTTGTTTTAAGGGATGATTGAAGGTTTGTTAGAAGAGGAGCCCCATATAGAAGTGAAGGAATGAGGAATGTTGTAGCAAGAGTATGTTTAGTAGATGTGGAGAGGAATTTATTATGTCGATAAAGCATGCCAAATTTATAATGGGTTTTTTTATGTTTAGTAGTAGGTGGCTATTGAATATGAGCTGGTCATCTATCAGGACCCCTAACAGTTTGCTTTCAGATACTAGTTCAAGAGGGGTGTTGTTTTGGCTGATGATAGAGAGTAGATTTTTGTTAATGGTTGTGTTTTTAGAGGGGGTTAATACCATAAGCTTGGTTTTAGATGCATTGAGTGCTAGATGATTGTTTTTCATCCATTGTTCTGTGGTAGAGAAGGCTTCTTGGGTTAATTTTAAGAGAGTGGGAATGGATGTGGCTGTGCAGATGATTGAAGAGTCATCTGCATATTGAACAAGTTTGGCGTGGGGAATTGAGTGGGAGAAGTCATTTATGAATATATTGAAGAGGAGAGGACCCAAGATGGAACCTTGGGGGACACCAGTGTGTATATTTAGAAAGGAGGAGATGGCTGTTTTCCATTTGACAGCTTGTTGCCTGTGGGAGAGATAGTTGGTTAACCAATTGATACTGGCAGGGGATAGGTTAAGGTTAGATAGCTTAGTAAGGAGAAGGCTGTGAGATATGGTGTTGAAGGCTTTAGAAAGGTCGAGAAGGAGAGTGGATACAACAGAGCTGGAGTCTCAGGTAGTATTTACTGTTTCCAGGAAGGAAAGGAGGGCAGTCATGGTGCTGTGGCTGGGTCTGAAACCATGTTGTGTGGGGGTTAGTAAGTTATTGTCTAGGAGATAGGGAAGAAGTTGGAGATGGATGCATTTTTCTAAGAGTTTTGATATAGGAGAAAGGATGGCGATGGGACGGTAGTTGGTGATATCATTGTTCTTGCCTCCTTTATGTAAGGGTATGATGAAAGCTCTTTTCCAGAGTGTGGGAATAAGACGTTCTTGGATAGAGCGATTTATTAGGATGCTGATGGGGAAGGCAATGGCATCAGCAGTAATGTTAAGGAAGTATGAGGGTATGTTATCAGGTGCATTAGTACATGGTTTTAGCTTTTGCAGGAGCTTTTTTATGGTAGATGTAGGGATGGGTATTAGGGAAAAAGGTGTGAGTTGAGAGGTAGGAGATGAGGGGGGAGGAAGGAGGTGGGATGTAGGTGTAGAGGGTGTGGTGTTATTGGAGAAGGATGTGGTAAGTTTAGAGATAGAGTCTAAGAAGAAAGAGTTGAATTGGGTAGCGAGATTGATGTCTGGAGCACTTGGGTCTGGGCTTGGGTTTTCTGCAGTGCCAGGTTTTAGGAGTTTTTTGATACCTTTCCAGAATTTTTGAGGGTTGGTTTTATGGTTGTTTTGAAGTATGGAGTAGTAGTTTTGACTATCCATTGTGATAAGCTTTTTGACTTTGTTGCGAAGAGTTTTGAATTAATTTAGGGTAGAGGAAGTTTTGTTTCTTTGGTAGTGTGCCCAGGCTTTGTCTCTCAGTCGCATGATAGTGTATTTTTTTGTAAGCCAGGGGGCGGTATTGTTTTGAATTAATTTGGTTTTTATGGGGGCTAGACTATCCAGGAGTTTCAGGAAATTTGTATTGAAGTATGCAACAGCATTATCCAGGGGTGGAGTTTTTAGTGGGTTCCACTTTGTTGATTTTAGGGAGTCTGAGAAGGTTACTGGGTCGAAGTTTTTTAGGTTTCGAGTGCTGATGTAATTATGTGTTGCTTGTAGTGGACATGGAAGACGTTTGGTGAATATGGGAAGATGGTCACTGAGGGAGTCAGGGAGAGTTCCACTGTCGGTGTAGTAGTGGGGGTGAGATACTAAAATCCAATCTAGGGTACTGCCAGTGGAGAAATCTTTAGAGGGTCTGGTAGTCTGGTTGATGAGCTGAGAGTATTTATAGAGGTTAATGTTTATGGGGTGTGTGGGGGAATTAATGCAGGACCAATTAATGTTTGTGTCACCCATGATAATAGTTTCATTACTGATATTGATAGAAAGCCAGGATAGGATGTCTTCTAAAACAGAGACATTGTCACCAGGGGGGGTGTAAAGTGAAACTATGCAGATTTGTTTGTGTTTGTTTAATTGAAATGAAGCTAATGTTAATTCTGCGTTGGAGAAATTTGGAATGGGTTTGTTATAGGGAGTAATGGATAGGGTGGAAGAATAGAGTAAAGCTACCCTGCCACCCTTTTTATGGATTCTGTCTTTTCTGATTATTGAGTAGTTTGGAGGTAGAACTTCAGTGTCTTTTATATGAGGTTTTAGCCAGGTTTCGGAAATAGCTAAGATGTTGGGTTTGCTATGTAGAAGCCATGCTTGTAGATTAGGGATTTTGTTTGCTATGCTTTGAGTGTTTAGAGAAGCAAGTAGGATGGATTTGGATATGGAGGAAGTGGTGATTGGGCCTGGGTTAGGGTGTATATCTCCAGATAGGAGTATGGTTGTAAGATGGTCAATTAAATTTCTAAGATGATTGGATTGCCTTGTTTGAATGTTGTAGGTTTTCAGATATTTGTGAATATTGGAGCTTGGGAAGGGACTAAAGAGTTTGTAAGAAGTGTTTAGTTTATAGTGAAAAAGTAGATGGGGGTCAATGGGATAGAGTTCAGGGGCTATTGAGATAAAAGACTTTAAGTCAGAAAAGGGGAGTGTGCTGGTAGAATGAGTGGGTGGAATATAATATGTGATGGGTTGGATGAAATAGTGGATGTAAGTAAGGATGAGAAGTAATAGTAGATGAATTAAGAGTGATTTGTATGTTGTAGTCATGTTGTGGTTTTGATAAGGTGTTATATGTAGTGTAGAGAATAAGTGTGTGAAGTAGATGTGAAATTATAGGATATGAGGAGAGGTGTGAAGAGGAGTTTTATGAAGGCAGCGTTGTTGGTGAAAAAGGGAGGGGTGTAGTTGGTGGAAAGTAAGTAGGATAGGATTAAGGAGGATGGAGGAGGTGGGAGGAATGCTGTGATTAAGAGGAAGTGGTGTAATTGCTAGAGAGGAAGTGGGTGTTGTCAGTGAAGTGTGGGAGGAAGTGGGAGTGGTTAGAATGGTATAAGTGTAGATGCACTGGGGGTGGGTGGGATTTGGGGGTAGGGTAGGGGAGCGGAGTGAGCCCGAAGGGTGAACGGAGCGGGATACACCTAAGAAAGGTAGGCAGCAGGACAGTGTGAGAAACAATCAGTGAGGTGGAGGTAAGAACAGAAGAAGGTAAGCAAGGTGGTACGTGTGACTCTTGGAGTGCACTATAACTGAGAAAGGAGAGGACAAAAAGTAGAGATAGAATGGATAGAGCTGTAATTTAGCAGTTAGTATAGGGAAAGATTTTAAAAAGTGGACAGAGCCTAAATGTATAAGAGAGGCAAACTGAATGGTGAAAAATGGAAGGCAGGTCAGGTATAGGGACAAGCACCAGGGGTGAGGCTGATATTAGGGGAGCACCCAGTAATAAGGGCAAGGCTGCTGGAGTCTCTGGTTGGAACCCTTCACTAGCAGCAAGTAAGTGATAGAACAATAGAGCAATATTCTCAGACCAAGTGGAGTAATGATTGTAGCATGTTACATACTTTATATTTATCCTCTAGCTCTCTCTACTGAGAGAAAGAGTAGGAGTATCCCTGTTGTGAGAAAGCAGTAAAGGTGGATCTTGCTATCCAGAGGATGATCTTGGAAAATCTAGGAGTGTTAGGCCTGTAGGCAGAGCGAGCTTTAGGAGAAGAGGCTGAATAGTTTATATTTATCGTCTAGCTCTCTCTACTGAGAGAAAGAGTAGGAGTATCCCTGAAGGGAGACAGGCAGTCAAGGTGGATCTTGCTATCCTGATGATGATCTTGGAAAATCCAGGAGTGTTAGGCCTGTAGGCAGAGCGAGCTTTAGGAGAAGAGGCTGAATAGTTTATATTTATCCTCTAGCTCTCTCTACTGAGAGAAAGAGTAGGAGTATCCCTGTAGGGAGACAGGCAGTCAAGGTGGATCTTGCTATCCAGAGGATGATCTTGGAAAATCCAGGAGTGTTAGGCCTGTAGGCAGAGTGAGCTTTAGGAGAAGAGGCTGAATAGTTTATATTTATCCTCTAGCTCTCTCTACTGAGAGAAAGCGTAGGAGTATCCCTGTAGGGAGACAGGCAGTCAATGTGGATCTTGCTATCCAGAGGATGATCTTGGAAAATCCAGGAGTGTTAGGCCTGTAGGCTGAGCAAGCTTTAGGAGAAGAGGCTGAATAGTTTATATTTATCCTCTAGCTCTCTCTACTGAGAGAAAGAGTAGGAGTATACCTGTAAGGAGACAGGCAGTCAAGGTGGATCTTGCTATCCAGAGGATGATCTTGGAAAATCCAGGAGTGTTAGGCCTGTAGGCAGAGCGACCTTTAGGAGAAGAGGCTGAATAGTTTATATTTATCCTCTAGCTCTCTCTACTGAGAGAAAGAGTAGGAGTATCCCTGTAGGGAGACAGGCAGTCAAGGTGGATCTTGCTATCCAGAGGATGATCTTGGAAAATCCAGGAGTGTTAGGCCTGTAGGCAGAGCGGGCTTTAGGAGAAGAGGCTGAATAGTTTATATTTATCCTCTAGCTCTCTCTACTGAGAGAAAGAGTAGGAGTATCCCTGTAGGGAGACAGGCAATCAAGGTGGATCTTGCTATCCAGAGGATGATCTTGGAAAATCCAGGAGTGTTAGTCTTGTAGGCAGAGTGAGCTTTAGGAGAAGAGGCTGAATAGTTTATATTTATCTTCTAGCTCTCTCTACTGAGAGAAAGAGTAGGAGTATCCCTGTAGGGAGACAGGCAATCAAGGTGGCTCTTGCTATCCAGAGGATGATCTTGGAAAATCTAGGAGTGTTAGGCCTGTAGGCAGAGCGAGCTTTAGGAGAAGAGGCTGAATAGCGGGAGTGAGGGGAAGCAGACCAGGAGCATACAGCAGCCATGAGAGGAGCCAGGGATTTAAAGATCCTGGAAGAAATGTTTCCTTAATATGTTTTGTCTTATTAATCAATTTAGCTTTGGAAGCTAATTTGTGCATTTAATAAATGTTTTAATTACATTTTGTGAATCCAGTGCCATTTCATTCTGATTAGCTTTATTAAAGTGATTTCTAAAAATCTTTAAGAAGCCGTCTACATCAGTTACCTTTTTTCTTACTTCCTAGAAGAAATGTTTCCTTAATATGTTTTGTCTTATTAATCAGTTTAGTTTTGGAAGCTAATTTGTGCATGAATTTAGGATTTGTTAAATAGTTAATTAACTTTATCCTTTCTAAATTTATCATAGTTTTGTAATTCAGGATCTCCAAGTATTTATTTTTTTAACTCACCAATTTCCTTCATCATTTTTTCTTGACTTTTTTGCATGTTCTGTTGTATGTTATCAATTTTCTCTTGAATATCAATCAAGTCTTTGTCCTGTTGTCTTTTTTTATTAACATATCAATTTGTTATTCTACCGTATAAGTAAGTTTTTAGAACATCCCATACATAAGCTTCAGAAATATCACCTTTGTAATTAATTTCTAAAAATGTCTGTATCTCTTTAATATAGAATTCTATAAAATCGTTTAAGTTTGTAATATATGCTAGAATCCTTTTGATTGAGATTTTTTGCATATATTCAGCTCTAATTCAAAGGTTATAGTGTTGTGATTTGTAAGTGGACATGTGATTGTCTTAGGTTTACTCACTTTAGTTATTAAGTTATTAGAAAGGTATGCTGTGTCAATTCTAGAATAAGATCTGTGCCTATGAGATAAGTGAGTATAGAATAAAGAGTATAAGTCAGCAAACTCATTAATATCTTTAAGCAATAACAAGTTTATATATTTTTTGTAGTTCCTTAGCTGAAGTTGATATTCTTCTTTTTTTGTGGTACTAGAATCTTCATCTTTCATTATGCAAGTAAAGTCGCCAGCCATAATTATATTTCCTCTTGAGAGCTGAATAATTTTATCTAACTGTAGTTTAACCATCTTTACTCCAATATTTGGAATCCAGTATACATTTAAAAAAGTATATATATCTCCATTACGTTTTTCTGTCAATAAACAAAGCATGCCTTTATCATCCTTATAATCATTTATTTTATGTGGGTAAAGAGTTTCTCCAGAATATGGCTACTCCTCTCTTTTTCTGTTTGAATTAAGTACTTCTTAAAACAACATATTGTTTTGTGTTGAGTTTAGTTATATCCTCTTGCAATAAGTGAGTTTCTTGTAAAAAAAGACAACTTGTGGAGCATGCAAATTCAGGAATCTACTCAAATTATTTCTCGTACAACCATTATTTAAACCATTAATGTTGATAGACATACAGTTTAACTGCAACGTTAGGGAAGTCTGTACATATTTAATAAATACTCTTCTGACTTTTAAAAGCATTAATTTAGCAAAACCACCACTACAATTCTTATGTTGTCCAAAATAAATATTACACTCTCTGTACTATTAAAGTTAAATTTTCTAACAGTGTTAAAATTAGTAGACACCAATAAAAACGAACAGTAGGTTACATTAATACTTAAATAAACTATTCTTTCCATCTTTCTTCGCACCATGGTGTCTGAAACTCCTAGTTTGGATAGAAAATCTACCCCAACTGACCCTCTTCTTTACTTGAATCAGGAAAAAAAAGGACTAGAGAAAACTCTTAGCCTCTTGCTTAGTATATTTTAAGAATAATTAAAACTCAGAGCAAGACAGCATCACCTCACTTAGCCTAAATATTAAATTTAAATGGAAGGATTTACAATTTCAGTACACACAAATATATTATATTTCTAAAGCCAGCAGCAATCTTATTATTCTTATTTTATGAAGGGTTATTTCACAAGTGAGGAGAATGTGTTGAACACATGGAAGGAGTACTTTGAGGGGCTGATGAATGAAGAGAATGAGAGAGAGAGAAACCTGGATGATGTGAGGGTAGTGAATCAGGAATTGCAATTGATTAGCAAGGTGGAAGTAAGGATAGCTATGAAGAGTATGAAGAATGGAAAGGCTGTTGGTCCAGATGACGTACCTGTGGAAGCTTGGAGGAGTTTAGGAGAAATGGCAGTGGAATTTTTAACCATATTGTTTAATGAAATCTTGGAAAGTAAGAGGATGCCTGAGGAGTGGATAAAAGTGTTTTGGTGCCGATTTTTAAGAATAAGGGTGATGTGCAGAGCTGTAGTAACTACAGAGGGATAAAACTGATCAGTCACAGCATGAAATTCTGGGAAAGAGTAGTGGAAGCTAGGTTAAGAAGGGAGGTGATGATTAGTGATCAGCAGTATGGTTTCATGTCAAGAAAGAGCACTACAGATGCGATGTTTGCTCTGAGAGTGTTGATGGAGAAGTACAGAGAAGGTCAGAAGGAGTTGCATTGTGTCTTTCTGGACTTAGAGAAAGCATATGACAGGGTGCCTAGAGAGGAGTTGTGATATTGTATGAGGAAGTCGGGAGTGGCAGAGAAGTATGTAAGAGTGATACAGGATATGTACAAGAGTGGTGTGACAGCAGTGAGATCTGCCATGGGAGTGACAAATGCGTTTAAGGTGGAGGTGGGATTACATCAAGGATCAGCTCTGAGCCCTTTCTTATTTGCACTGGTGATGGACAGGTTGATAGACGAGATCAGACAGGAGTCTCCGTGGACTATGATGTTTGCAGATGACATTGTGATATGTAGTGAGAGTAGGGAACAGGTTGAGGAGACCCTGGAGAGGTGGAGATATGCTCTAGAGAGGAGAGGAATGAAGGTCAGCCGTACTAAGATGGAATATATGTGTGTGAATGAAAGGGAGGATAGAGGAATGGTGAGGATGCAGGGAGTAGAGTTGGCGAAGGTCGATTAATTTAAATACTTGGGATCAATAGTTCAGAGTAATGGCAAGTGTGGAAGAGAGGTGAAGAAGAGAGTACAGGCAGGGTGGAGTGGGTGGAGAAGAGTGCCAGGAGTGATTTGTGGCAGACGAGTACCAGTAAGAGTGAAAGGGAAAGTCTACAAAAGGGTAGTGAGACCAGCTATGTTATAAACAGTGGCATTGACAAAAAGGCAGGAGTCAGAGATGGATGTGGCAGAGTTAAAGATGTTAAGATTTGCACTGGGTGTGACAGGATTAGGAATAAGTATATTAGAGGGTCAGCCCAGGTTGGACAGTTTGGAGACAGAGCCAGAGAGGCGAGATTGCATTGGTTTGGACATGTGCTGAGGAGGGATGCTGGGTATATTGGGAAAAGGATGCTAAGGATGAAGCTGCCAGGTAAGAGGAAAAGAGGAAGGCCTAAGAAAAAGTTTATGGATGTGGTTAGAGAGGACATGCAGGTGGTTGGTGTGATAGAGCAAGATGCAGAGGACAGGAAGAAATGGAAACAGGTGATCTGCTGTGGCGACCCCTAACTGGGAAAAGCCGAAAGAAGAAGAAGAAGGAAGAAGATGAAGGGTTATTTCAAAAGGGGGTATAAGTCACCTCATGATCACATAATAATTATATAGATAGGTAATATATTTATTTAAACTTAACGTATAGGCTGGCATAACAACAATGTATACAAACCTTGCTTCAGAGTTCATCACTATCCTAGTAAACATAAAATACTATGTGGATAAGGATGTCCAAGAAGGTATTACTGCTATCAATGTAGTAGTCCACAAAAAAAAAAATTATTCCAGAAAAAGAAATGAATATAGTAAACATTTGTACAAATTATATTTGCAATAAAGAGTGGAAAGAGTGTAGGTAAGTGTTTGGTGTATAAGATATACTGCTTCAAGCTTCACAAAATAGATGTCAAAACACAAAATATTTGCATTCTAGGTTTTTAAAAAATTCTGTTTTCTTATTTATTATAACCATAAAGTGCTACCCCTTTTATTGATCAAAGAGATCAAACAAGTCTCATATACTCTGTGGTAAAAACATTACATCTGAACAAAAAAACTCAGATTAAGGTAATAATCTTCTTTTTTCAAAAATGCAACAATATCATTAGCCTCGTGACCACTTTGCAATCTTATGAATAAAATTATTAATATACAAAACCATACAAAAAAAGCATCATGAGCACAACACACCAGCTCCTGTAAAAATGACTGTATACCTGACTCTCCATATAACTTAATTCTGGAAAATATACATGTTTTGAAGTGCATGAAGGGGACTAAGTCCTGTCCTGAATGTGCAAAGAGAGTATGTAAAAAGAAGCAGTAGGTGATAGGTTTTACTTTAAAATTACTTTAACTTTCAAACTCTGACAGTACCTATATATAAGTATAAATCAACAAAACATTTCTATCTCAATAAATAAGTAATTAAATATGTAAAACACACAAAAGTAATCAGTATCTAAACTGTTACCCAAACAAGTCTGGCAATGCACATAAGCAGTAGGCACTACCACCCTGAAAGCAACAACTGAACCGCTCCTATTTAAAAAACAAAATCCACTTCAGCATAAATGAGTCTGATGTCTCGCTCATCAAGTGCCCCACTCCCTACATAAATTACCTTCTTTAAGTCCGGGAACTCCATTTAGGGCAATCAGTACTACGACTATCTTCTCATTCATCTGTGGCACTGCACAGAATGACCTTTACTCTTTACAAAACGCAACACCTATCCACAGTGTTGCATTTGTCAGAATGTACTTCTTGGCTGATTGCCAAGCTGGAACCTTGGATTAAAATTCAGTTCCATAGTTCATTGCTTCTGATAAACCAAGAGCCTTAGGAAGCCAAGTTGCTAGAAATGTTGTCATATTTCCATTTTCTATTTTCTTAGTTAAACCAAAAAATGCGGATATTATTTCTCCTGTGTATGTTTTCCAGGTTGTCTATTTTTTCCAGTAGCAATGTGTTTTGTCTCAAAAGAAACTCAGTGTGGTTTTCTTCCTCTGTTAATCTCCCTTCTATATCATTTAAGGACTGTTCTATTCCTGATATTTGCTTTTTTTTATTTGGTTATGAGAGTCCTGTATTTGCTCCATTTGTCTAGAACATTTTTCTTTGAAGTTATCAACCTTGTTGTCTAATTTATCCATTTTATTTTCAATGAAAATTCTTGAATATTAGTTAGAACAGTTTGAAAGTCCTTTTTCAAAGATGCTTCCTGTGAATTCTGTTTTGAGTGACTCATACTGGTTCTCAGTGAGAAATCTTCAGACAGGAAAATTGTTGTATATAAATCAAATTTGTTGTTGTTATCCTCTGAGACAGTCCACATATTAGTACTTAGTCAAAAAATGTCAAATAAGCAAACTTAGAAATATATTTCCTGTCAGAAATTAAATAAAATAACAGAGCTTAGAGAAACTGCTGTTAGATTGCCAATATTCCAACTGGAATCACACTTGCTACTTTATTGACTCATAAGGCTCAGATGCCTGCATGTGGTCAAAAGAATGAATTCATAAGTTAATTAGTAATGACCACTGTAAAGCATTTCAGTTCATTGCTGTTAGTTGCATAAAGTGCGATTCATTGCAACCCCCCTCACAGATATGCCAATCAGTTACACTCACTTTATTGTATCTGTAAACCTCTAATACCTGATTTTAAATGTGTAAATAAATGCCACACACACACACACACACACACACACACACACACACACACACACACACACACACACACACACACACACACACAGTTTTTAACTATGTAAGATAATGACTGTATGCAAGCATACTGCAGGCAGGCTGGCATTGGCACCACTGAACCAGGAAAAAGGCACTTGTACCTTGTTCCCAACATTTGAGTAAATTACTTCTCTGGTTACCTCAGCTGCCTCAGGTGACAATCACCTGAGGCAGCCTGAGACAATGGGAAATGGGTGCTTACTGTTTCATTTAACAGCCCATCTGGCAACTATTTAAGTTCTGTTTATGTCAAGCCAGCCTTTGCTTTGTATTTTGTAGACATTAGAACTCTGCAGACATGCAGTAGCATATGTGGAGATTGTACTGCGCATGCCTTGAGCTCTGAATCCCAAAACAGGAAAGTTGACTATTTATCACATAAAACAAAATAAGTACAAGGAGAAGAACACATAAATACATTTAACTAACTAACTAACTAACTAACTAACTAACTAACTAACTAACTAACTAACTAACTAACTAACTAACTAACTAACTAACTAACTAACTAACTAACTAACTATCTCATCAGTCTTTTTTTTCAATTGGATGGGCTACAGCCAGCAGCCCATTACCATGAACCCTTCCCTATTAACCACTGAAGCTTCCATATATATAATGTAGTTCTCATCTCCCTTCTCTGTAGCTATCCTGAAAAGCTAAACTCTTGTACCAGAAAACAAGACATCCAAATTATCAACTGACCTAGGCAATGCAATCTAATGTTCTATAGCTCTTTTTACCTTCCATGGATCTACAGTGAGAAACAACTTCATTGTCCATTGTCTATAAAGGCTTTCAAACTATACTATCAAAATGACTGCTGATGAAATACTTAAAAATTGCCAGCTTCCAGGAAAGTTTGGCCCTTGTGAAGTTCCTAGAGCACAACAATGCTGCAGAGAAAAAAGGCTGAATGTAAATGGATTCCTTTTATGTGCGACATTACTTTCTGTAGTACAGCCCACGGTCTCACTAGGCACCTTCAGGATATTAAGTCAGTAGAATCTATTTGAAAAAGAAAACGTTCATTTTCAGTCTCAGAATTCTGCCTGATGGAAAGTCTAAATTTAGATATTTAAATTTGAAAGTTTGGGGCATTTTTCTTGTTTCTAAGTTGTAGCTTGGATCTATGAATGAGTAAGGGTGCATGGGGCAAAGCCCCCTGTGTAGGAACAGCCCCCACCAAGAAAACATCTATTAAAATATATAATCTGATGTTGTCAATTTTCATTCATTCCTCAACTGTTGGGTTTGGATCTGACCCTCGGATCTGACTCAGACATTCTTTTAGCGCGTGACCACCAAAAAAGCTCTCAAGCTCCACCCTTACTGATAATGCACTAACCCCTAATGTACCTTAGATCTTGTTTGCCACTTTCACAATCAGATGTAGTTGCCTTGAGCTCTTGAGCAATTGTTTATAATAAGTGTTTTTCAATTTTCTTTTTTTTCCATAATAGTTTATCATTTTCCCTTTGATAAATCCTCCCTGTTATTATACTTTGTGCAGTCCTTTTTAACATTGTTGGTATTTGCTGTTTATATTTCCTTCCCCTTTACACTTTCTAGTTATTTTTTTGTACCATTGTTGATATTTCTCTCCTTTTTCCCACTATTTAAAAAAGGTACTTTCCTTCTTTTCTTGTTAAGATGTCAGAAAAAGGCCCTTCCGGCTTTAAGAAGTGCCAAAAGTATGGGCACAAGTTGCCCTTGTCCGACGCTCATTTGTTATATGTGTATTGTTTGGGCCCAGAACATCTTCAGGTAGACTGTATTATCTGTAAAAAGTTTAATCCACACGCTGTTGCGGACAGCAAAAATAAACTTATTTTGAAAGGATTACTCCCTTCATTCTTCTCTGAGGCTATTGCTGGGGCTTAACCCCCCCCAGAATCAAAATTAAAGTAGCCTTCCTCTAAGTCTCCTAGACCTTCAGGATTCTCAACTTCATTATCCATGGAGTCGCCAAAGAAGAAACATAAATTGGATCGGAAGGCTGCTACTGTCCTACTGGCATCAGATCTGACAGCGGCCTCCTTAGATCTAAGTCCTTCAGATGCTAGGCCTTTACCCAGAACCAGATACTTACCCAGTTTAGAAAAAACAACACCTCCACTCCTTCAGAACTCCAAAATGTCTGAATATACAGAATAAGAACACCAGTTGCTGTGCGTTTGAAAAGTTTTTAATTCTGGTACCTCGGCCTTCGCCTTCTCCTGGAATATTAGTATTCCAGGAGAAGGCGAAGGCCGAGGTACCAGAATTAAAAACTTTTCAAACGCACAGCAACTGGTGTTCTTATTCTGTATATTCAGACTTACCCAGTATAGCTCTGGTACCTTACAGAGTACATTTGCCTTTGATGGAATGCCAGCTCTCTAAGTCCCCATCCCTAGCTTCCTCTTGTTCTTCCAGAAGTCTGACTGAAGCTAATGTGGACAGAATGATGAGAAGATTTCTCTAGGTGCAGATACAGATGGAAGTGCTCCCGGCTGCTACCCCTTTGAGTCGAAGCCCTAGTTTGCACTACTCCACTCTGTCAGCTTCTTCTCTATTCTGTCCATCCATTTCAGAACCTCTGGGTCTGAAGATTTTTGTACCTTTGGCTCCGAGGATGTCTCTGAGTACTCTGGCCTCTGATGACTTTGGAGCCAGACGACTCTCAGAGCTGTAGCTTCCCTGTCGAATCATAGGTGTTAGAGTCAACTCCGGATTTGTCAGAGCCACCTTTTTACCCCTTGTAGCCTCTGCACTGGACAGCTTGGCATTTCAACCTCTGCCACAGGTGAAATGCCCTTGGGGCAGATGGAACAGATGGGGTGGAAGCATGGGTTCTTGGCTGCATTGGCTGCTTTCTCCCCATAGCATTCTGCTTTTGAGATGGTGTTTAGAGTTTTCACTGCTTCGGCAAGACAGATGATCTCTCATGCCTGGGATCTCCCAGGTGTCCCTGTGTCTTGAGCCACATCATTCTACTCCACAGGGACAGCCAGCTCAAAGTCTATAGGCTACCCAGCATGGTATTACAATCTCTTCCGACACTTAACTGGAACATCCCACTGAGGAAATCCCTAGGAAGAAGTGCAAGTGGAGGCATTTGGACTGTCCTCAGGAGGCTGTCACCAAATATACTGATTTCGATGAAGGGGAAGGGTCCCTGAGATCACCACATGAAAGCGTCTCATTTGGAGACATCCTTGTGATCCTTAAGCAGAGGGGTGGTTGGTCTTCCAAGATAACCTTTCTCCAGAGAAATCTGTATTCCTGGAGGCCTTTGGAGCTGGACCATCTACTCCCTGGATAACTCTGCCCACTGATGAGTTCATTGACTTGATCTCTATTTAGGTGTGGAAGGAGCCTGACACAGTTGTGCCAGTCCTTAAAAGACCAGATTGGATTCCGGCTCCACCTGTAGGAAGGGAGTTTTGGAACAAAGAAGTGCCCGTAGATGGTATGGTTATGGCAGTGGCCACCAAAAAGGAACTTGCTGAGCTGTGTTTTTCTGTCTATCCCCCTAACAGGGAGTCTAGGGCATTGGACAGATTCGGGAAGTGTGTGTAGGCTTCAGTGACCTTTGCCCTCAGGTCACTGAACTACTTGGCACACTTTATAAGACTACAACAGGATTTGATTAAAGAACTGTCAGAATCCCTTTCTGGGACCACTGTTGCTAAGACTCAAGCTTCTGTGGCCTCACACTTGGTGACCTTACAATCCATTTCTTATTTGTCCATGAGGCTTATCTCTCATGCAGCTGAAGGTACCTCAAGGGCAGCGGGTTCAGGCATTTCCATTAGGAGGCATGCCTGGATGCACTTATGTAATTTTATGGAGCCCTTCAAGTCTTTATTCATCAAAGCACCTTTTAATGGCAGTTTGTTGTTTGTCCCTAAAGTTAAGGACACATTCTCCAGGTGTGAGAAAGTTGGAAAGACCCTCTCTGCAGTGATGTATGTTTCTTGTCCCCTCAAAGAACCTTTTCTAGTACTCAAAGTGATAGTAGAAAAATGTGGTTCAGAAAGTCCCAGGGTTCTTTCCAGGATCCACGTGGAGACAGTTTCTCCTGGGGCAGAAGGGGGGGGGAACTTGAATGGATGATGACACCCATGTGGCAGAGGAGGCCCACAGAACTAAGGGTCCAGAGATTCTTTCTCCAACAGACCCTACCTGAGGCTCAATTGTCCACCTCTGGAGGCAATCAGGGGTCAATTATCCCTGCACCAGAGAGCCTGACTAGACATCACAAAAGATATGTGGGCGCAGAGGATCTTATCTAGAGGTTATATTATTTATTTTTCCCTTCCACCTCCTTCTGTATCAAAGTTTCCCGATGTTCCAACCTATCAGAGGAAAGCAGCTGAAATAGAAACAAAAAGCTGTTAGAAAAAGAGTCATCCAAGAGGTCCTACCAGACCAGATGGAATACGGAACTTACTCAAGACTATTTTTAGTGCCAAAGAAAACAGGGAACTAGAGATTGATTTTGGATCTCAGTCACTTGAACAAGTTAGTTTGACATACAAAGTTTCAGATGGTCATGATTCAGTCCATTTTACCCTTTTTGTACAATGATGACTGGATGTGCTCTATAGACCTTCAGGATGCATGCTATCACATTAAAATCAACAGACAATCCAGAAGGTATTTATGCTTCCAGCTGGGAGGCAGTCATTACCAGTTCAGAGAGCTGCCCTTTGGCCTTACCACAGCCTCTGGGTATTCACCAAATGCATGGCGGTGGTAGCATCTC
Organism: Protopterus annectens; assembly: GCF_019279795.1. NCBI lineage: Eukaryota > Metazoa > Chordata > Ceratodontiformes > Protopteridae > Protopterus > Protopterus annectens. The sequence continues at coordinate 566,674,569 of NC_056739.1, read as the reverse complement.
ACTTGACTGTAGGGATTCTAAGTGTTTCCATACTGAGATGACTGACTCATTTCTGCCCGATCAGGCATCTGCTAATAAAAGCGAGTGATCAAGTACTCCAGACTTGCTTCCATCTGGGGATAACCATAAATTACAAGAAATGTGTTACAACCTTCTCGGACATTAGAATTCATAGGAGCAGTTTTCGACACAATATTGATGATAGCTTCTCTCCCTCTTTCAAGAGTGCAGACTATCAGATTCCAGGTCAGGAAGATAATTCACAGTATCTCAGTCTCAGCCCAATTGATGTTCAAGCTTTAGAATCAATGTCAGTGGCAATAATTTTAGTTCTTCTAGCAAGATTTCACATGAGAATTCTTCAATGGATGCTGGCAACACAATGATCGATTCTCTAGCAATGCATGTCAGCCCAAATAAGAATCACTCAGGTATCCTAAATGTACCTTTGGTGGTGGATTTGATCAGATCAGGTTCTACAACATTGTCCTTTCAGGTCTATATCATATGTTCGAAGTTTTATAACTTCGAACATTAAAATATTGAATTTAAATGTTCAAAGTTATAAAACTTCGAACATGTGTAAAAAAAAAAAATAAAAAATACCCCAAACCCAAAACTAATGTCTGTAGGTAGGGACCAAGCCCCCCGGCACCCCCACACCCCCGTTCTTTAAATATACTAACTCTGAGACTGCACTAGAGTGCAGTAAGAGAAATCTTCCCTTTACTGCACTATAGTGCAGTCTCGGAGTTGGTATATTTAAAGAGCAGGGGGTATGGGGGGTGCAGGGTGGCTTGGCCTCCCCCCCCACCTACACTAGTCAGGTAAGTTCTTTTTTATTTTTTTATTATTATATATTCGATGTTTGAAACTTCAAACATTTAAATTTGATTATTTAACGTTCAAAGTTTTCAAACTTCGAACATATAATATAGACCTGTCCTTTCATTCTCCCTCAGCCCAAGGCCATAGTGACCATGGACACATCCCAGATCGGGTGGGGGGCACTTCCTGGAGAAAATGGTCCAAGGCACTTGGTTCCCCCAAAGAGGCCAATATGCATATCAGTTTCCTGGAAATGAGAGCAGAGCTCTTAGTTTTGCAGGCCTTCCAAGACTCTCTCCATTTTGGGACAATTGTGATTCAGATCATGTCAGTAGTGTGGTACATGAAAAAACAAGGAGGAACCAAGTCTTCCCCCTTGTGTCTTGAAGCCCTAAGTTTGTGGCATTGGCTAATCTCATCCATCCGCTTTCTGAAAGCAGTGCACATTCCAGGTAAGTCCAACATGGTAGCAGACAAATTGAGCAGGGCCATCCTACTACCTCATGAGTGGTCTCTCAACATGAAAGAGGCGGAAATTATTTGCCATCAATGGGGCCAGCCTTGCTGTGATCTTTTTGCATCTCCCTTAAACAATAAGTGCAGCAGATTCTTTGTTCTGATCCCCTCCCCCAGGGGAATCACCAAGGGACTGTCTGCTCCATGATTGGCCCCCAGTCTCCTCTATGGCTGTCCCCCAACTCCTCTAATTCCCAAATATTTGCAGAAAGCTCTCCAGTTGAAGAGCAAAGCCATCCTCTTTGCACTTTACTGGCCTTGTCAGATTTGTTTCCCCCTTTCTTTGGCCTCACCTGCTTTACCCACCTTGGATTATGGATCTGATTCCAGATCTCCTGTCTCACCCGACAGATATGATTTATCTGGATATCTCAAAACCTGAAGCTACCAAAGTGGTTTCTCCACTTCCTTTCATAGCCAGACAACCAATGCTTTCTTCCCCTGTCTGTCATATACTTTTATCTTTCCATAAAGCTTATACAAGAAAGCTTTACAGAAGTAAATGGAAAAGTTTTATTTGGGCAGATCAGAAACATAACAACCCCTTCTCAGCCCCTATATAAAGTGTTCTTGAATTTTTGGCAGCAATTTTTAATGAAGGAGTTAGCTCATCAACCATTAGAGTTCAGTTAGCAGCAATCTCTAACTTCCATATTGGATTCGAGAATTCTTCCCTGGCTTCATCTAAGCTTTGTAAGGTTTTTTGAGAGGCACTCTTCTGCTGAGACCCCCTATAAAGACCCTACTCCACCATGGAACTTAAATTTGGTACTGGAGGCCTTAATTCATTCCTCCTTTGAACCAGCAACAAAATGCGATATTAAATTTCTGACCTGGAAAACTTTCTTTCTAGTGGCCATTACCTCTGCTAGAAGACTTTCAGAACTTCAAGCAATGTTCTCTAAGCCTCCCTACTTGATTTTCCATAGGGATAGAGAAACGTTATGTACCAACCCTTCTTTCTTTCCTATGGTGGTGTCAGAATCCAATATCAACCAGTCCATTAATCTGCCAGTTTATTTTCCTAAATATGCAAACAATGGTGAATATATGTTGCATTTATTAGGTGTTCACAATTATGTTTTTACTTATATAAAACAAAAGAAATTAAAAAACAGATCAATTATTTGTGTCCTTTGCAGATTCTAAATTGGACATATTAGTTGCAAAGATAACATTAGCCAGATGGCTGATGGACTGCATATCATTTGTCTGCAACAAGTTGGGTCTAACCTTACCAAAACCTTTAAGAGCCCATTCAGCTAGGACCATGACAACTTCTTCAGTGTTTCTATCTAGGGCTTCCATGGATGACATATGTGTGGCTACAACCTGGGCCAATCCTCATACCTTTATCACTCATTACCAACTGGATCTGGTCTCAAGGGGAAGATCAGCCTTTGGCTCAACTGTTCTCAGGAATATCCTTCCTTAGAATCCACTTGGGATTTTAGATTGCTGGGGACACTTTCCCAATAGCTGAGGAATGAATGAAAATTGACAACATCAGATAAAAAAGTTATATACTTACCATAACATTCAATCTGTGATGTCCACTCTCGCTCTTCCTCAACTTCCCACCTGCCAATCCCCTACCTTTTTCACAGCTGATTTCTGGAAAGATGAGAACTTATAAGGACATTACTGTCCATGTTGAGCTCCAGGTATGGCTTGTTCTGTGAGGACTATTATATTAGTACTTCCTATTTTATGGAAACCAACAGACAAAATCTGGTATATTAGGGGTTGGAGCATTATGGGTAAGGGAGGATCTCAAGAGCTTTTTGGTGGCCATGAACAAAAATAACAGCCAAGCTGGATCACAAGGGTCAGATCTGGTCCCATTAGTTGATGAAGAATGAAAATGGACAGCACAGATGGAACATTATGGTAAGTACATAACTTTTTTTTTCATTGATGGTTACATATCTGCCTCAGAAATATGTGATTTGCAATTCTGGAATTTTAAAATGTGTACCATATCGACTGATAAGCATTTGCCAGTATGTGATAGTCAACCTGTACAATACAGAAATAAAATGACATATGAAGTATCACTAGTTTATGACTGTTCAGGCAGCTAGGATTTGGGTGTTGTCTCTGTTTCTCATTCCAACAGGGAAACCAGTGAACATTAATTACACCATTGAACTGATCATTGCCAACTGCTGCTAAGGGCTACCTTGTGGAAGGAACTTGCCTAGTACCATGGGGGGGGGGGGAATAAATGTATATAAATTCATTTGACAAACCACTGTGAAACCACTAAGTGGAGGAGCGACTGAGTGGGAGTAGAGAAAAAAATGTAAACAGTTTATCTACTGATTGAATCTACTTGTTATGAGAAAAAATAAATATGCCATGTGTACTGGCATCAGCAAAATATTTGTTACCACACCATTGTGATTTATTACTAAATAGGACACACTATTCTGACATATCTACAAATGAAAAAGAGCCAGAGTTTTCAGCATGTCCTTTTATTGGCTATACCCAGATATCTAAACACATATCCAAGCAAAACTCTAAATATAATATACCTAAATGTTTGAGCATATACTTAAATAGGAATATCTCATTATTGGATAAACAGGCATAGCATTATCCCAATTATGAAAACATCCTCATGACAACAAAATAATGTCCCAAAAGCTGTCTCAATCAGTTACAGGACCTTTGAGTTATTTTACGCTTTGTATATATGAACTGTATATAGTTTCACTTAAATACTTACTCCAGTAAAATGCCTATCCAGTATTAGTTTCTCTTTACACTTTGTGTCCTTGCCATTAATTTTTGTGCACCTTTCTGCCCAATCTTAGTATATATTATTGTATTATTTTTTATCAGTATGACAGCAATACATGTTTAACTATTTTGAAAGTAACAACTGAGTATTTCATTGCATTGCTTTCATGCGTATTTTACCTCTGTAAGATATGTGGGGACTTACCATTACTGTCAGAATTGGGGTGTATATTAATTCATCGAAATACATATTTGTCATATATGTATTCATCAGCTAAATAGCAAAATTCATTACAGCAAAGCACAGAATTTTTCCCAGCGTTAGGAACCACTTACCCTCTTAACCCTGGGAAAAATTCAGTGCTTTGCTGTAATGAATTTCGCTATTTAGCCATCGATGAATATGGATTCAACGAATACGTATTTTGATGAACTAATATAGACCTCAGAATTGCTGTTACCATTATTTTACTAAAACTGATATTGCATTAGTTCATAATATTATTGACCACTATTTTATTTTATGTAGAAATTCTTTGTTTTTATTGTAGTATTTGATGTTATTGTGTACTAATTTTATCTACTGTCTTGTAATTGTATTTGTGAGTTTTTTTTCCCCAGGGCCATTGCTAAAATGGGCTATGCTTTGTCAGACTGTCTAGGTAAACAAAATAAATAAGCAAGCAAACAAACTAATAAATAGGAAAATATCCATAAATAACTCATCCCAGCAGTCATTCATGAATTGTTCTGTTTTTTATGTAAATACATTTCTTATATCAGTTCACTTCTCCAAATAACATATACACCAGCATATAATGAATTATTTTGTTCTATATGTAAATATGTTCCTTATGTCCAGTTATTTCTTCTGAATAATAGCAGTTAGTTACATATATTTTTTAATAATGCAGTCATTTTAAACAAGGCAAGCATTGGGGGGGGGGGGGGCTGCGAATCAAATAAGCTCATGTAATACATTTTCAAAAAAGGAGTGGCTGTGAGATTTAATAAGCACCAACAATGGAGACTCTGTTATGGGATGCAGGAAAGCACCTATTAATGCAGAATAGATATTTTGGTAAAACGGAAATGGAAGTTTATATGTAATTCAGTATATAGTTGCATCTTTAGTCTATTATTCATAATCTTTATTCATCATGACACAGGAGGATTTTATCATATGTCAACACTTAGAATGCCTTCTTGATTACAAAATAAACGCCTGCACAGATCTCCTACATGCATTATGTAATATATATTTTTAATTTATCACACAGTCTAGTTATTAATAATGACACATTTGACAGTGAGCAATAAGGAAATTATTGCAAATTTCCTGTCATGTATTGCAAAACAGCATAACATATTTTTAAGCTGCTTCTTGAGGAGATAGCTGTTTAAGGGTACCAACAAACATCACTTTTCCACCAAAAGGAATAGTGTCTGTCTTTATTTTTGTGTATATATTGGGTGCAGTGAAAAATGGAATACACTTAACAATACATAGTTGGTCAGCCTGGAAGAATGTTTACCTGTAAATGTACTAATTCTTCTAACTGAAATTCCTTGCATACAAAAACAATTGCCGGGAAAGAATGAGGGATGTTTTAGAGGGAAGGGCATCCACAGTAAAAAGAGCAGGGGCAGCAACTGCATACATGTATACATCTGAATGTTTCTCATATCTTGTATTTTCATGATCTCTGAGCTAAGGCATGATGGACAAATTAGATGAAAGTAGGGCTCCAGTACTGAGTCAAGAAACTGGTCAGTCTTTATGTCTAACTCAAATGGATTTGAGTGTGTGTGTGTGTGTGTGTGTGTGTGTGTGTGTGTGTGTGTGTGTGTGTGTGAGAGTGGTGTTAGATGTTTCCACCATGATCCCACGAGATGTCAGATGACAGTAATCCTTTTGTAAGTGGTACTGGAGGTATTTTGCTGGACTCAGAAGAGGACAAATCATGAACATAAAATGATGAGCATTATTGTGATAATAAGAATTTTTATCTTTTTATTCTCTTCAGTGATGTCTATTAGTGCTGAAGTGATGATAACTTAAGTTCTCTAGCACTTAACTTTAGTTTTTGTCTTACAAGCAATCAATCTCACTGTTATGGGAAGCATAAAATACTATGTACAAACTCTGAAAGTCAACAAATAAGAATATGAAACACACAGATAACATCAGACATGAAATATATGCTTATAAGAAAAGCTTTTAGACAGTTTTTTCACTCTGTGTGGCCTTTCTGACCACAGCCCAAGACAAGTTTTAAAAGGCTGAGTCATAAATTATTGTAATTCTGTAAAACAGCAACAAATATGCAGTATGCAAGGTTTAGTTTAGGCAGGTCTAAGTATGATCATAGGAATTACGAGGCAGTTGAGTCTTTAAAAAATGTATACCTTGTAGAACCCACCCTTAGACACTACCTCCCTTTTCAGGGAAGGCCAGGCCAGTTAAGCCAGGTGTGGATTTGTGAATACCAATGAATCATCCAGTTCCCATCTAAATGAAGATAATGTATCACTCTGATTAACTTGCAGTGGGGTTTATTCCAGCGGTGGGGGAGGAACTTTTATTTATCTATTGGTGAAGATTCAGATCCCTAGTTCTGGCATTTGTGGGGCTATTTGATTTGTGGAGATATAAAAATGCCAGACCCACTGGATCCTTGTAGTGATTTGGTCATGATCATGGGTGCTTTGTGGCAGCTAGTGATTTAAGTGCCTTCATGCATTTGTGGTATTCTAATTTAGTCATTATTTGGGTGTTTTCTTATAAGAAGCTTTGAAAACTTTATATTAAACCATTACCCAGATAAGTTTAGTGTATTTCATCCTGATGTTATTGTAGGCAGATAAAGGACTCTAATACAGAACAAGGGGCACTTTTGCCCTACATGGCAAAATTATTGGCTAAGCAAATAATAAAGTACAACCATCAGATACTAAGTTATGTAGGTTTTCAGAAATGTTGGCTTATCATAAAGTATAAGTTTTAAATAAAAAGAAAGTAAGTAAAAGTAAAAAAATTCAAGAGGATATATAATATTTCTGCAGACTAACCCTACATTAAGAAAACATCGGTTGCAGAGAAGGGCCAGTTTCAGAAAAAAGCATGGTATAGTATACAAATACATTTTCCAAGACCTCTTCCTACAGGAAAAATGGGGGGGGGGGTTAATGTACATGTTTAAATATATTACTCTTTTGAATACTCTAAAGACTATAAATCAAGGTAATATGAAATCAAATCATAAAGTTAAGAGATTTCAATCCAACAGGCCATAAATGCTCAAGTGACACCTAGTGGTCAAATTTAAAATTGCAAGTTTATTCGAATCATAAAGTTAAAAGACTTCAATCCAAACAGGGCATAAATAATCCACTTGATTAAGTGGTCAAAATTAAAATTGCAGGTTTACCAAATTTTTTCTTTTTAATTTTATTTTCAGATTATAAGTCAAGTAGCATAAAAGCTAAATACAGTAGTTAGCAATATAAATGCAAGGTAACTACAGAAGTAGGTCCCAGTAGACTTTTGTCAAGGCACCTCAGGGGCAACTGTTAGATCAGGGGGTTTCATTTTACAGACATTAGACAGACTAAAAGAATAAAATAAGCTGGAGATGGTTTTTCATTTCCGCATACATTTTAGAATGCAGAAAGAAAGAATCTTCCACTGAATGTTGACCTTGCTGAAATAACAGTTTGTCAAGGGAAGATTGCAGAGAGTACTTGTTACATTCTTTTCTCAAGGAAACAGTCAAGAGATAAGTTAAGCTAAAAACAAGACGTAGCCTAAGGATCAAGGATTAGGGGGTGGATATAGTCAGTAGAGGAAAATTACTGAAAGAGAGAATCTAATATGTTGTGTTCAGGATAGCAGGGCAGTTAAGGTTAGTATGTTCGTCTGACCTTTTACTTCAGAGAAGATATCTAACACTCAAGCAGGAGTACAGAAAACCGGTCATCTAGAGACTATGTCAGTTTACGTTGTTCAGGACAATCAGAATGATGTACAGCAACTTGAACTGTTTATCAGACCTTTTAATGGAGACAGTATTCGGATATTGTGAACATCTAATAAAACCTTATTAAATAAACTACAGTGTTTGGAGAATTCATGCTAAACAGTGCACAAGACTTGGTTCATAAGGGAGAGACTGACACCTATTGAAGCATGAGCTTGGGTAATTAAGACTTTCATTTCTCAGTCTCATGGCATAGTGTTTTCAGCTAACTACGGTAAAGTACCTTCATATCTAATCTTACACTTTTGTTACATGATGATCAAAGGAAAGGGAATTATCAACTCCATTTCCAAGGTCTCTAACGACGTTCTCATTTTGGAGTGAGGAATTGTCTCTGATGTATGTTGGGGGAGGAGTAGTCTACCAAATTTGATTGTATTGCACTTCTTTTGCATTTAATTTCACCTAATCTTTAGTACACCAGGTATTTTACAAAATTTAAGTTCTTGCTGAAAGGCCTGAGTGCCAGAGGGAGACTTAAGCAATAATTCCCATTTTACAAACTTGCTCAGCTGGAGGCCTTGCTTTATGATCTGTAAATCTGAGAAGTAAATGTTAAACAAAAGAGGCCAAAGCACTTAACCCTTCTGGATACCACTAATCATCTTCTTACTCTCTGATGATGCATCTGCTACCTATACCATGTGGGTAGTGTCCTTTAGCCAATTTGCTATCCATCTTACCACATAGTTTTCTAATTGTAATGCAGTAAGTTTACTAATCAAGCATGGGTGATTATGTCAAATGGTGTGGGCAGCATGACCAATGTCAGATGCTTGTGTTACTCATTCAAAGAGGTTGACAGGACTCATTAGACAGGGTCCACACTTGATAAAGCCAAATTAACTGCGGGTCTAGCCTAATGAGATTTTTAGTTTCATAGTTTATCAAGTCAGATAAGGTATGTTCTATGGCTTTGCAAATAAGACACACCTGGCTGATGGACCTATAATTTTCCAGGTTAGTGGTGGAGACACCCTTATGGAGTGGCATCACTTCCACTGTGCACCAAACCTCAGGGAAAAAGCAACTACTACTAGTACTACTACTACTAGTACTGCTAGTAATAGTACTTCTACTACTGGTAGACCAGCTACTATCAGACTACCTAAACATGGCCATAGAAGTCATAGCCTTCCCTGTATTCATACTAATTAACAGGTCCATAGCAGAAGGATATCAGTGTGGAACAAATCCTATATCATACCACTGCACAAAGGCAGCACATCTACAGAGTTTAATAACCACAGACTGATAGTGATTCTCTCTCCCTCTCCAAAATATTAGAGAAATGCATCCATATGCAGCTGATGCAATACCTAACCTCAAATAACCTGCTCTCAGAAACTCAACATGACTTTAGGCCACAGCACAGCATCACTATTGCTCTACTATATTTTACCAATATAATCAACATAGAAACAATGACCTACTTGTGTCCACCATGTTCTTAGACTTGTCAAAGGCATTTGATACTGTCTCACACCAGCAGCTGCTCGTTTGAGTTTTCTCAGTAGGACTTTCATAATATTCCTTGTTGTGGTTTCTTAATTACCTAACTGGAAGGCAGCAAGCCATTAAATAGCAACAAACCTTTTCACCCTGTCAACCAGCTGCTACAGCTGTCTCTCAGGGCTCTATCCAGAGTCCTCTCCTATTTAATATATATTCTAATGACCTCCACACCTCCCCTCACCATGCTAGTTTAGTTCAGTATGCAGATAACTCAACATTAATATGTGCGGCCTCAACAATACATTACCCAAAAATCTTTCTTCTGTGCAAAAACCTGGTTCAAAGAATCAAACCTCCTACACAACCCCAAGTAAACTAAGTTAATGCTTTTTACCTCAAAAGGTTGTCAAAATAAAAAGCAATGTTTTACCATAAAGTCATCAAATAATACTGTCATTGAAAGTGTAACTCACAGTAAACTTCTGGGTGTTACAATAGATGATAATCTCAGATATGATCAGCATATACTGCACACCATTAAATCTACTCAACAGAAATTAGGTTCCTTTTTTAATTTCTCCGGTCTTTTGGGTTTCTAATGCCATGACGGGAATGGTTCCCATTTTAAAGTCAAAGTATGATTAAAGTTCATGAAGTTAGTATTATTTCAATCTTTGATGTCAGACAGAAGTGCTGTTTGCAGCACCCGCAGTGTGCCCAGTAATGACTCCTTCTACAATTCATATGGAGTTACATGTATTGGTAACATATCTAAATACGATTGTAGATTATTTTATATAAGACCCGTTGCTCCTACTACTGTTGGGATTGTCTGGGTATCTGTCTTCTACATTGCTCTTGTTTCTGCTTGCAAATCCTGATATTTTATGACTTTGTGTATGTCTGTACACAAGACACTGTAGTCACTGGGTGTAGTGATTTCAATGATTAATGCTACTTTTGCCTTCTTTTCATGGACTACTATATCTGGTTTTCTGGCATCTATCTTTTGAACTGTTGGTAATGAGTGATCCCATATGATGTAGACCTCATCATTTTCTATGATGATTTGTGGCTTATGTTTCCAGTGTTTTTCAGTTATTTCAGTATTATAATGTTTGCACAGTCCCCAGTGCAACAGTCTTGCCACATTATTATGCCTTTCAGTATACAGTCTTTCTGCCATTAGTATATCACAGCCAGCAACAAGGTGTGTAACTGTTTCCAATTCTATTTTACAAAACCTACATTTGTCTGTTTCTCCCACATGTTCAATGGACTTTGTAAACCAATGTGTACGTAGCTCACTATCTTGGGTCTTCAATATTAACCTTTCATCTTTTGATTTGAATTTGCCTCTCCTTAACCATTCCTGTGTTCGATCCTGATCAACACGAGGTTCTTCCAGGAGTTTTCTATACTTGCTACTATATTTATGCATTTTCCACATTTCTTGCCTTCTTGTCTTATCCTTCACCTTATATTCCATTCCTGTTTGATGCCAATATGCTTCTGCTAGACTAAGAAGGGAAGTCATCTTGGATTTATTCTCCTTATGTTTCAAAACTTTCACTATGTTTGGGTCTTGCGAGGTAAGGAGATATGTATGCAGTCCCACGATTGCAGATCTTTACATGTAATCAATTTCAAGGAGGCCCATACCTCCTTCAGAATGGGGAATATATACTTTTGGTATGCACTGATGTTTATAAATCATTTGGTGAGCATGAAGCATCCTTCTTGTTTTCCTGTTTAATCTATCCAACACCTTTTGGGACCAGTCAATCACTTCACAACTGTGTAAGTTAGGACAGAAAGAACAAATTGGTTTATAGCTTGATTTTTTTCCTAGATGTCAATGCTGTTTTCAGGATTAATTTAAGTCTCCTAAAATATTCCTTACTGAGTTTTATTCACATTTGTTTATCTTTTATTGTTGATCCTTCATCATCCTTCATAAATTCCCAAATATTTATACACTTTGTCTTGCTCAAGTTCTTTTATATCACATTCTTATCCTAAACTTATGTTTTCTTGGTGCTGCAGCTTTCCTGCTTTAAAGGTTGCTTTTGCACATTTATCAGGACCAAATGATATTCTTATATCATCTGAAAAAGTTTTGACTACTTGCAGTTGGACATTCAGTTTCTCATCTGATAAGCTATACAGTTTTAAATCATCGACAAAGAGAAGGTGAGAAGTCTTTACACTTGTTGCTTTCTGGGAGCCAAATTTATAGGATCATAGGTTCATAGGTTCATACTAGGCTGTCTGCCCTAGGGCATTTATAAGCCTAGCCAGAGTGTGTTTGGCTTTCGCCACCCATTTTAAATTAATTTTGCTATGCCCTTTTCTGAGGTTAGTATACTGTGCCTCTGTCTAACAGTGACACAGAAGTGATACCCAGGGTAAACCTACGATCTCCCATCCACTCATTTTATTCCAGAGTGAAGGGAGCCTCTGGGTTATGAATCTGTCCCTCCAGCATGTCCTATTTATTTCAGTGCTGAGGTTCAAGTCTCTCGAGCGTGTAGCTCGATGGGATTTGGATTTTCTGAGGTGCAGCATGTCCATTAATTCCTGGTTGGACATGGCTTTCTACGTCAGGCACAGATTGCCTCTGAGCAAGCGGTATGCCACTGAGTAGAGCTGGAGTTTCTTTAACCGGGCAGCATATGGCATCTGTTTGAACCCTTTGATCCTCTTGGTGAGGTACTTTTGGGGTCTTTCCAGTTGTTGCAGGTGTCTGGTAAGGTACATCCCAAAAGGGGCATTGTACTTAATTATGGGCCTGATGAGGGATGAGTAAAGAGGCACGATGACCTCCCCTGATCTACATGTGAATCCTTTCATGATTAGGTGGGCTATATAAAATGTTTTTCTAACCACTTTGGCCACATGGTTGTCAAATGAGAGATTGCTATCAACTTGGGTCCCCAGGTCCCTAATTACTTCTTCTGTACTTAATGGATTACCACCTATGTGGTAATTTGTGGGCACTTTGTTTTTGCCAAAGGGGATGACTATACACTTTTTGGCATTTAGCTTGAGGCCATTGCACTGGCACCAGTTGTCTGTTTCTACGAGGCCCTTTTGGAGGATGCTTGTGTCGGCTGGAGAGTCATTTATGGCACCCAGTTTGCAGTCATCTGAGAACTTGGTCAGCCACAGTCCTTCTGTGTTGGCCTGTACCTCTGAGAAATATATACTGAACAAGAGAGGTCCCAGGACTGAGCCTTGTGGGATGCCACTTGTAACTGGTTTGGAGTCTGACATGGCTCCAACAATTCTAACCATGTGGGTTCTGTCCTTGAGCCAGTTTGCAACCCATCTAGTGACATAGGGGTTTATATTTAAGCTGGTGAGCTTATCCATAATGCCCGAGTGGAGTATTGTATCAAAGGCTTTTGCGAGGTCCAGGTAGGCTGTGTGGACCACCTTCCCCTCGTTAATGGCCTTGGTGACTGTTTCAAAGAAATTGACCAGGGTTAAGAGGCAGGATCTGCCCTTAACAAAGCCGAACTGGGTAGGATCCAGTGTCTGTAGGTCCCCAATATCTTTATTTATGAGGTCCATGATGATCCTTTCCATAGCTTTGCAGACCAAGCTAGTCAGGCTTATGGGGCGATAGTTTCCAGGATCTGTTGAGGCACCACATTTATGGAGAGGGACCACTGTTGCTGTATGCCACTCTTTGGGTACATATCCTGTAGTAAGGCTGAGATTGAACAGTAGTTTTATGTTTGGGTTTAGCTCTTCTTGGAGTTCATGTAGGATGCAGCCCGGGACACTGTCTGGTCCCATTGATGCTGTGTTTTTTGCTTTGGAGAGGGCGGCTGTTACCTGAGCATCTGAGATGTCAGGGGGGCAGCACTCTGCTGGGATAGATATTTGCCCTTTTGGTGGGGGGGGGGGTTGCGCTGAACCTGTCAACTAGGATGTTGGCAAAGTCTGTGGGTTCAGTGTATTTTTTTGCCATTTTGGACTAATTCTGAGCATATCTGGGAATTCCCACCCAGGTTCCTAACATAACTAAAGAAAGCCTTGTGATTATCCTTAGTGTCCTGTGCAATTTTTCTCTTGAAGCTGGCCTTAGATGATTTTATGAGTGCCTGTAGTTTTTTGCTAATACTGATCAGAGATGCCTTCCCTTTTTGGGATTTTGCTCTATCATGTAGTAGCTTCCTCCTTCTATTGTATAATTTGTTTATGGCTGGGGTCCACCAGACAGGACGTCTGCCTTTGGAGGATTGGGTCTTGGTTTTATTTAGGATTGCATGATCCATGCATTCCTGAAGGTGTTCATAGAATGCGTTTATAAAGGATTCTGTGGTCTGGGCCGTATTTTCCACAGGCCCGGGGGCTATGAAGGATTCCACCTCGGTTTTGAGGAGTGTGAAATTTGCTTTAGAGACATTTTTCACTGCAGTTTTCTGGGCAGGGGGTGGGGTCGGGATGTGAATATCCAGTGAGATTAGTTTATGGTCTGATCTTACCAGTGAGGGATACACTACTGGTCTGGAGCATAGAGTCCCCATGTTGGTGATGATCAGGTCCAGTATGTTTTCCCCTCTTGTGGGAGTGGTAACAAGTTGTTCCATAGCATTTGAGTTTATAAATTCTAGGAACCTTTGGGCTAGGGTGTTGGAGCTACAGTAATGCTCCCAGTCTATGTTTGGGTAGTTGAAGTCACCCAATATAATGGTGTTTGGAGAGACCTTCATATTTTCCAGTGTTCTCAGGAAGGCCGAGTGGGGTTCCTGGGTTTGGGAGGGTGGTCTGTAGCAGGCTATAAACTGGAAGGCAGTTTTACCCACTGTTAGTTGCACATGGATAGTCTCTGATGCTTTGTGCTGTGCCACCAACCTGGAGGTGTGGGTATCTTTGACGAATATTGATACTCCCCCTCCTTTTGTGGTTCGGTCCAAGTTTTGGGGCTGAAAAGCATGGTATGAGGTATTACCTGGTAGTGCTGGGGTGCTCTTGGGAGCCTTGAACCAGGTTTCTGTTACTGCACAGATATCGATGTTCTCCATGCTAAGGAGAGTTTCGAGTGCGTGCATCTTGAGGTTTAGACTTCTGGCGGGTAGTAGCATTACTCTTAGTTTCTTATCCCTTGTGATACCTATGGAGGTGGGTTTGTCTTTTGAGCCTTGCCTAAAAAAGGCACTATGGGGGTAGCAAGAGCCTTTGCCAATATCCGAAAGCCCAGGGGTGACAGGTGCAAGCCGTCCCTAGCGAAGCATCGTGGCTTGTCGAGCATGTCATCCCAGGCTGACAGGCATTGGATCCCCTTTGAATGACACCAATACTTAAGCCAATTGTTGAAATTGATCATCTTGTCTTCATATTGTGGCATCATTCTTGGTGAGGGTAAGATGCTACTCAAGGTCAGGGTCATACCGGCCTGGGCTACATGCTCAGAGAGCTCCTCTATGTCTCTTTTCATGTAGTTCAGGGAGGTACGTCTCAGGTCATTCACACCAGCATGGACAATGACGGAGTCATATTTGTACTTGCCTTGGAGTGACCTGAGTGCTTGTGTTATGTGGCAGATCCTAGTGCCCGACAGGCAGCTCACTGTGACCTTCTCCTTGTTCAGCCTGGTGAGCGGGATGTCAGTGTGCCTGATGATAGAGTCACCTATTACAAGTGTATCAGGTGTGTTGTTTAGCCTTAAGGGCTGTGGCTGTTTGGCACACTGGCTTTGTGAGCTATGTGTTACACGTGGTTTGTTTTGGGGTAGCGGTTGCTTGGGTGTCTGCTTTGGAGGTCTCTGCTGCTTAGGCAGATTTTTATTTAGAGCTTCCGAGTATGTGTTTGTGTGTTCATGTGTTTGCTTTGCTGTCATGGTAGGTCTATGTGAGACTGGAATTGTAGTGAGTGTGGTTTCCTTCTCCTCTTGACTAGTTACGCCAGTACTGAGTTGAGAGAGCTTAGCCTCCAGTTTGGCTATATGGTTGCATCTCTCACATGTGTTGGAATTTGTTGGGAGGAGGAGAGGGTTATCTGTGTACATGAGGCAGTTGTAACATTGCCTCAAGATTCCCAGATTCACCAGCTGGATCAGAGAGGAGATTGACAACTGACCTTTGGACATGCTAGAATAGTATTGGGAATTCCTTTATAATTGAAAAAAGGGCCAATGGGGAACAAGGTACTCAAGGGGAGTTTGTGAGGGTGTAGTGCTTTTAATTTTTTAGTGCTGATTTAGTGAGCAAGTGCCAGGTAACTTAAATGCAATGTGTTACATGTAACTTAAATGCAAAAATGACAAACAGTAACTTTCTTTCAAGTGAAACAAGGAAATAAGTACAGTAAGCAATGCAGATATCACTAGGGATCCACAGAAGTGCTGAAAAGCCACGTTTTAGGTGGAATTAGCGTTTCAGGGAAATAACAAGCAAACAAACAACAAGCATACAAACAAAGCTAGATTCAGCAGGCCTGGATCTAGTCTATGCTACAGCAAACAAGGTGTACCAATTTCAGTAAGAAACAGTTCAAATATGCAGGCACTATAAGCCTTTAACCAGAAATTCCCAGCTCAGAAGGGCAGAGTCCAGCCTCTCCTCCCACAAGAGTGCAGACCACGAACCTTCTTAATGTAAAATAACTGGCCTGAAGCCCAAGTGCTTAAACCAGAACTAATATACTTTTAGAATAACAGACACTGAGCCCTCAATCAGCAGTTCCCAACTTAGAAGGATGTAAGCTACCTGTCCTGCCACCACAGTGCAGGCCACAAACTTTCCTAATGTAAAACAACTGGTCTGAAGCCCAAGTGCTTAATCCAAAAGACTTAGAGTGATAGCTACACTTTAATCAAGTTACTACCAAGTGGTAATAAATACAATTGAATACTTTAAAGAATGCCTGGATTAGTGCTCAAGTTATGCAAACAAAGCTAGATTCAGCAGGCCTGGATCTAGTCTATGCCACAGCAAACAAGGTGTACCAATTTCAGTAAGAAGCAGTTCAAATATGCAGGCACTATAAGCCTTTAACCAGAAATTCCCGTCTCAGAAGGGCAGAGTCCAGTCTCTCCTCCCACAAGAGTGCAGACCACAATTTTAGAATGTATAAATGTAGCTACTGTGTACAATTTTAGAATGTATAAATGTAGCTACTGTTTGTGTATAAATGTAAATAGAAATGTAACTACTGTGTATTTAACTAGAACTTAGTATAATGCAATATAATGCAGTATAAACAAATGCAGCTTTTCTCCCCGGGCCTCCACTGAAAATTGATATTACCCAGTTGAACTTTCCAGGTAAACAGAGACAAATAAATAAAATAAACTTATGTTAAATAATCAAAATAGTGGCTTTGCCAAAACTTGTTTAGTACTGTATATTCAGACTATCAGGTTCCATGGTGGAAGTATTTTTAGTCTTGGTACCTTTAGTACATGTTCTTTAATAATGATGGGATCTGAGAGCCCCAGGGATAAGTTGGTTTTAAATAGTCATCTTGGAGGTCAGCTTTGCACTGAATTTGTATACTGGTATGTTGGTAGTGTCTTCTGGGTCAAGGTAGGTGGTGCCATTATAAATAAGTGTACAACAATGTTGGGTGTTATTTCTTAGATCTGATGTCCTTTTCATTCTTCCTCACAAATGGTTCTAGGATCCAATCCTAGGATCTGACTCAGCTGCATATACTAGGCTTCAGATCCAAATCTTGAGTTCCTCCCTCTACTCATAATGCTCTACACCGTCCACAACTCCTCAGATCTCGTTTGCCACCATTATGACAAGACATGATTGGATCTTGAGTAGTGAAAGTTTTTTTCTTGGTATCTTGTTGAACTTAGTTTTTAATATTTCAATATCATAGTTTCTGTTTCCTTCTCTCCTCCTCTCTCTCTTATTGTTGTTAGGTGGTTACTAGTGTTAGGGTTTGCTTTTTCCTGTCTTCCTACCATTCCTATATCTCATGCCCTTTTGGCATTTCTTTTATTTCTATATCTTTCCCTTTATTGATAAACTATTATAAAAAAAAGTGTGTGTTAGAATGTACAGTATAGTGTTAACAGTATTTTCTCTTTGTGCAACTACTTTAGTGTGAGTGCATGGGTTATTCAGAGTGTGTAGCTTGTACACTCTTAATCTTTAAAGTTTTTCTGTTCTTGGTATAATTTCTCTATTGGCAACAGTTACATCTGAGAAACCCACCGGCTTTAAGAAATGTACGTCTTGTGGGCATAACATCTCCAATTCTGATGCCCACAAGAAGTGTGTTTACTGCCTGGGACCTAAGCATCTAAAGTCTTCATGTGATATCGGCACCACTTTCAGCCCGTTGCACCTCACTCAGATGCACAGGCCTCTTCAGATCTGACAGGCGTAATTACTATATCCAGCTCTGCCTTACCATATGCCTCCTACTCAGATCCCAGACCCTCGGATCTAACAGCTACAAGCCAATCTCTGGAGTTTGTTTTAAAACCTGTTTCTCTGGCTCTGCATGCTCAATTATTTGAAGCCTCAAAGAAGCATTCCAGGCCAGGCATCTGTAGCATCATCCAGATCATCTAAGCACTTGACAGAGGCAAATATGGACAGGATGATGCAAAGATTTTTCAGGGCTAAGATCCAGGTGGTGGCCCTGCCAATTTTGTCCACTCTTGAATCCGTGAGTGCACCTGCCGAGCCAATACTGTCTCCTTCTCTGATTAGACCTGTGGTTTTGGAGTTCCAGGTTCCAAGATCCATGAGAGATTTGGCGTCAGATTTGAGGAAGCCCTCCTTGACTCCAATGGTGTCCCTGACCAATTCTGCCCCGATACCTTCGGATCAGGGAGGTTGTTGTATCTGAGAGGTTGGTGCTGGGCCTGGGGGAGTTGGGTTGTGCTCCTTCTTTGTTGGATCTGACCCTTCCCCTCAGTGCCTTGGCTCTGGATAGCTCAGGTCCGATTCTGTCTGGAGGGCTCGGATCCAGGGTTGGCCCTGACCTCCAGTCCTCAGCTGCTTCAGCTCAAAGGAGGGGGGGGGGTTCCCTAGGCCTGCCAGCCTTTCAGGTAATAGAAAGGGTTTTCTCTTTACATAGAGAGCCATCCTTTCAAATCTTGTATCCTACCCCTCACCCCTCGTTAGGTCCAAGCTCTGAGCCCATCATTTCTGCTCCTCCAGGTAACCCAGCTCAGGGAAGCCTCCACACATGTTCCCCATAGGGGTTCCCACTTTCTTCCAACATCTCTCCCAAGCAGCCCACAGAAGAGATACCTTGAAAGAAAACATGTAAGAAGATATGGACAGGGGATGACATGCTGGACAAGCCACGCTGCTTCGCAAGGGACGGCTTGCACCTGTCACCCCTGGGCTTCCGGATATTGGCAAAGGCTCTTGCCACCCCCATAGTGCCTTTTTTTAGGCAAGGCTCAAATTCTAAACCTACCACCCTAGAACAAAACAAAGGAAAAAAACTAAGGGTAATGCTGCTCAATGTCAGAAGTCTCAACCTCAAGATGCACGCACTCGAAGCCCTTCTCAGTATGGAGAACATCGATGTCTGTGCTGTGACTGAAACCTGGTTCAAGGCTCCTGAGAGCACCCTGGCACTATCAGGTTTTACCTCATATCATGCGTTCCAGCCCCAAAATCCAGACAACACCAAGAAAGGAGGAGGGGTGTCCATATTCATCAAAGACACCCTCACCTCCAGGTTGGTGGCAACGCACGATGCATCAGAGACCATCCAGGTGCAATTAACCGTAGGCAAGACTGCTCTGCAATTTGTAGCATGTTACAGGCCACCCTCTCAAACTCAGGAACCTCACACAGCTTTCCTGAAAACTCTGGAGGGGATAAATGTAACCTCAAACACCATCATACTAGGTGATTTCAACTATCCGAATATAGACTGGGATCACTACTCAAGCCCCAACACTCTAGCCCAAAGGTTCCTAGAGTTCATAAACTCAAATGCCATGGAACAACTAGTCACCATGCCCACAAGAGGTGAAAACATACTAGATCTCATCATCACGAACATGGGGTCACAATGTTCAACACCGGAGGTATACCCCTCATTGGTGAGGTCAGATCATAAACTAATCTCACAGGAAGTCCACATCCCGCCCCCACCCCAGATAAAAAAGACCACAGTGAAGAACTTCTCTAAAGCTGACTTCACACTTCTTAGGACTGGTGTGGTCTCTTTCAAGGCCCCCGAACCAGCGGAAACCATCACTAAAGCCGCTGAATCACATACAAATGCCTTCTACCAGCACCTCCAGGACTGCATGGATCAGGCAATCCCAAACAAAACAAAGACTCTTTGTACCAAAGGCAAGCGTCCAGTCTGGTGGACCCCAGCCATAAACAAGCTCTACAACAAAAGGAGAAAGCTACTACAAGATAGAGCAAAATCCCTAAAAGGGAAGACACCCTTGATCATTATAAGTAAAAAACTAAGAGCTCTCATAAAATCATCCAAGGCAAATTTTGAAAGAAAAATCGCCAAGGACTCAAAAGACAATCACAAGGCCTTTTTTAGTTATGTTAGAAACCTGGGAGGAACCTCCCAGATATGCTCAGAACTAGTTCAAAATGATGTAAAGATCACTGAACCTACAGACATTGCCAACATACTGGCTGACAGGTTCAGTGCAAACGCCCAATCCCTAACAAAAGGAGAAATATCTATACCAGAGGATTGTAGCCTCCCAAACATCTCAAATGCTCAGGTGAGAACAGCTCTCTCCAAGGCGAAAAACACAGCATCCATGGGACCAGATGGTGTCCCCGGTTGTGTGCTCCACGAACTCATTGAGGAATTAAACCCACAATTAGGACAGCTGTTTAATCTTAGCCTCACCTCAGGATACGCACTCCAAGGAGTGGCGTACGGCAACTGTGGTCCCACTACATAAAGGCAGTGCCTCCACCGACCCTGGAAACTACCGTCCCATCAGCTTGACAAGCCTGGTCTGCAAAGCTATGGAGAGGATCATAATGGAACTCATAAATAAAGACATAGGGGACCTGCAGACATTGGACCAAACCCAATTTGGCTTTGTCAAGGGCAGATCATGCCTCTTAAACTTGGTTGACTTTTTCGAAACAGTCACCAAGGCCATTGATGAGGGCAAGGCAGTCCACACAGCCTACCTTGACCTGGCAAAGGCATTCGACATAATACCCCACTCGGGCATCATAGAAAAACTCACCAGCTTAAATGTAAACCCATACATCACAAGATGGGTTGCAAACTGGCTAAGTGACAGAACCCACAGGGTCAGAGTTGCTGGCGCCATGTCTGATTCCAAGCCTGTCACAAGCGGTGTCCCACAGGGCTCGGTCCTGGGCCCACTCTTGTTCGGCATCTACTTTTCAGAAGTACAGGCAAGCACAGGAGGATTATGGCTGACAAAGTTTGCAGATGACTGCAAACTGGGCACCATAGTTGAAAACACATCAGACACAGATATCCTTCAGAAGGGTCTCATAGAAACGGATAACTGGTGCCAAAGCCATGGCCTAAAGTTAAACGCTAAAAAATGCATAGTCATACCCTTCAGGAAAAACAAGGTTACCCCCAGCTATCATATAGGTGGCAATCCACTAAGCACAGAAGAGGTTATCAGGGATCTGGGGACCCAGGTTGACAGTAACCTTTCATTTGACACCCACGTTGCCAAAGTAGTTAGGAAGACCTTCTACATTGCCCACCTGATCATGGAGGGATTCACATCTAGGTCAAGGGAGGTCATCATTCCCCTGTACTCATCACTCATCAGACCGATGATTGAGTACAATGCCCCATTTGGAATGTATCTGACCTGACACCTGCAGCAATTGGAAAGGCCCCAAAAGTTCCTCACCAAAAGGATAAAGGGTCTCAAAAATATGTCCTATGCTGCCCGACTGAAGGAGCTCCAGCTCTACTCAGTCGCCATCGCCTGCTCAGAGTTGACCTGTGCCTGACATACAAGGCCATGTCCAACCCGGAATTAATGAACATGCTTCACCTCAAAAAATCTAAATCCATCCGATCTACAAGAGCACGAGACTTGAACCTTGACACGGTCATAAATAGGACATGCTGGAGGGACAGATTCATCACCCAGAGACTCCCTATGCTGTGGAACAAAATCTCGGTACATGTGAGGCAGAGCACCTTGCTGGCTTTGTTCAAGAGAAATCTTGACCAATGGATGGGAGATCGCAGGTATACCCCAGGGATCACCTCAGTGTCACTGCTTGACAGAGGCACAGCTAAATAATGGGCATAGTATCCTTCAAACTAAAGGGCTGGCGAAAGTCACAAAACTCTGGGCTAGGCTTATAAATGCCCTAGGGCAGATAGCCTAGTATGAACCTATGAACCTATGAACCTAAGAGGCACATAGACTTCCCTATGGCATCTGTCATGGAAGATATCGATTTTGATGAGGGTGAAGGATTCCCCCTGACCACCACCCGATGATGTCTCCTTTGGGGACATCTTGGAAATC
This sequence comes from Protopterus annectens, assembly GCF_019279795.1. Taxonomy (NCBI): domain Eukaryota; kingdom Metazoa; phylum Chordata; order Ceratodontiformes; family Protopteridae; genus Protopterus; species Protopterus annectens. The sequence goes on along the minus strand of NC_056739.1, from coordinate 566,652,519 downwards.
CTCAAGCAGAAAGACGGCTGGTCCTCCCAGTCTCCTTGTCCTGAGGAAATGATGTTCCTTGAGGCTTTTGGGGTGGCTTATGTACGTCTTGGGTAACCCCCACCCATGGATGAACTTATTGAGCTGGTTTCCTGCCAGGCATGGAAAGAACTAGATAATGTCGATCCCATCCCCAAGTGCTCAGATAAGTTCTTAGTTCCATCCTTTCAAATCTTGGATCCTACCCCTTACCTCTCATTGGGTCCAAGCTCTGAGCCCATAATTTCTGCTCCTCCAGGTCACCCAGCTCAGGGAAGCCTCCACACATGTTCTCCACAGGGGTTCCCACTTTCTTCCAACATCTCTCCCAAGCAGCCCACAGAAGAGATACCGTGAAAGAAAACATGTAAGAAGAGGCACATAGACTCCCCTATGGCATCTGTCATGGAAGATATTGATTTTGATGAGGGTGAAGGATTCCCCCTGACCACCACCCGATGATGTCTCCTTTGGGGACATCTTGGAAATCCTTAAACAGAAAGATGGCTGGTCCTCCCGGTCTCCTTGTCCTGATGAAGTGATGTTCCTGGAGGGTTTTGGGGTGGCTTATGTACGTCTTGGGTAACCCCCACCCGTGGATGAACTTACTGAGCTGGTTTCCTGCCGGGCATGGAAAGAACTAAATAATGTCGATCCCATCCCCAAGTGCTCAGATAAGTTCTTAGTTCCCCCTTCAGACAAACTTCACTGGAGCAAGGGAATCTCAGTTGATGCCAAAGCTGTGGCAGTGGCCACTAAGAAGGAGCTAGTGGAACAAAGTTCCTCTGTCCATCAACCAAACAGGGATTCCAGAGCGATGGACAAATTTGGAAAGAGCATATATGCCTTAGCCACATTAGCACTGAGGTCATTAGATTTCCTGACACATTTTACTTGCTTACAGAGAGATTTGATCAGGGATTTTTCTCGTTCTCTCTCTGAGTCCATGTCTGTGGCGGATCTTCTCAAAAATTTGTCTCCTCAACTGACTACTCTTTCATTCATTGCCAGTTCATTGATGAGGACAATCTCCCATACAGAGGAGGGTGCCTAACAAGCTTCCAGTTCAGGCATAGCCACTAGGATCCATGCCTGGATGAGGCTATGTGACTTTGCAGAACCCTTCAAGGTGTCTTTTGTTAATGCCCTCTTTGATGGTCCCGTGTTGTTCATTCCATCAGTGAAAGACACGCTCACCCACAGTGAGCAGGAGGAAAGACCATGTCTGCCATTGGAATCAAATGTTCTACCCCTCAACCTTCATTCTCTAGGAACCAGTGAGGTGGTAAGAAAATTTTTATTTTTATTTATTTAACATTTATTTACCAGGAAAGTCTGACTTGGAATGAAGTCAATTTTCAGGGGAGGCCCACGGAGAAATGCTCCAGACACATCTTTGTAATGTGGTAGGAAACTGGAGTACCCAGAGGAAACCCACACAAATGCAGGGAGGACATGCAGACTCTGCACAGAAGGCACTCCAGCTGATAATTGAACTGGAGGACCTCTTGATTTGAAGCGACAATGCAACCGTGGTTCTGGAAGTCTCAGGGACCTTTTCAGGACTCCCGCTGGGATACTTCCTCCAGAGGCAGAGGAGGTCTCAATGGCAGATGTCACCCCAGAGGCAGAGGGGGTCTACAAAACCAGGGCTTCATTGCCTTCTTTTATGATCAGCCTTATCAGCACTTCTGAAGCGTTGCCTGGCTGTCCAGTGCTGGAGGCAGTCAGGGGTCATTTTTCTTGCACATGGACACCTGGACAAATATCACAAAAAATTTATGGGTGCAAAGAATCATATCCAGAGCTTATTACATACCCTTTTTCTTTTCACCTCCTGTCTAAAGGAAGAAACTCTCCAATGTTCCACCCAGTCAGAGGGAATATGCAGACCAAGAAATTCAAAAGCTGCTACAAAAAAGAGTCATCCAGGACATCTCACCCAAACAGATAGCATTTGGGACTTACTTCTGCTTCTTTTTAGTGCCAAAGAAAACAGGGACCTGAGCCCAATTCTGGATCTAAGCATTTTGAATCAATATATAAAGAAGTCAAATTTCTGAATGGTTACTGTTCAGTCCATCCTGCCTCTTCTGCACAAGGATGATTGGATGTGCTCTGTAGATCTCCACGATGTGTACTATCACATCATAATAGACAGGCACTCCAGGAGACACCTGCACTTCAGCTGGTAGCCACTCACTACCAGTTCAGAGCATTGCCCTTTGGACTCACCACAGCCCCCAGGGTGCCTACCAAATGCATGGCAGTCATAGCAGCTCACTTGAGACTCAAAGGATTCCAGATGTTTTCCTATCTCAACAATATGCTCCCTTCTGACCTAACAAGGCATACATTTTTACAAGCCAGGGATTACTTGCTTCAGATCTCCAACTACTTAGGCATTTCAGTAAGCCATGCCATATCTAATCTAACTCATGTATAGTCTCTGGAATTTATAGGAACACAACTGAATAGTATAGCTCAAGTGGCATCATTACTTCTTCATCACATCACATCATTGAGAAATTGGTGCGGGCCATACTGTCTTATCTCTCCTCTCCAGCAAAACTAGTGCTTCAAGCTGTTGAATCAATGTCAGTTGCCATTCTTCTAGTTCCTCTACCAAGATTCTTTATGTGAATCCTTCAATGGACACTGGTGGTACAGTGGTCTATTCTTTGCCAGCCTCTATCATTTCTCATAAAACTCATAACTCACTCCAGTTTGCAAGTGTCATGTTTGCTGGTGGATCCAGTCAAGTGATCTGTTTCAGGCAGGTCATTCTGTCTTCTTCCCTCACTCACCACAGTGACCACGGACATTTCCCAGCTGGGGTGGGAGGTCATTTCTTGGGTAAGATGGTCCAAGGCACATGGTGCCCCTCAGAGATCAAGTTGCATTTCAATATGCTAGAGATGAGAGCAGTCTTTCTAACATTTCAAGCCTTTCTGGATGTTCTCCCTCTGGGGGCTATTGCAATTCACAGAGGCAACATGTCAGTAGTCTGGTACATCAAACAAGAGGAACCCATTCCTACCCATTATGGAGAGAGGCCATGAGGGTCTGATAATGGGCGATCTCTTTAGACAGCTTTCTCACTGCAATACACATACTGGGGAAAACCATCACATTGGCAGACAGACCATTCTGATTCCTCACAAGTGGTCCCTCAATCAAATGGTAGTGAATATGATTTTCAGATGCTGGGGCCAGCCTTGCTGGGACTTATTTACCTCTCCCCTCAACAACAAGTGCAGCAAGTGCTTCACCCTGGACCCCCCCCTCTGGGGGAGTCACCAAGGGGTGTATTGATTCACAGTTGACCCCCGGGTCTCCTTTATGCCAGCCTCCCTCTTCCTCTGATCCTGAAGTTCCTACAGTAAGCAAGCAGGCTGAAAAGCTCAGTCATCTTTATTGCCCCCTTGTGGCCTCGACAGGTATGGTTCCCCTTCCTCTGGTCTCACTTGAAATATCCTCCTTGGATACTGGAACCAACTCAGGATCTCCTCTCATCCATCAGGAATGCAACACTCCAGTCTCCATGCCCTCAAGCTGACCACATGGTTTCTCAACTTCCAGTAATAGACAGTCAAGGCTCACTTTCCCAGTTTGTGACATTATCTTGGCTTCCCAGAAGGCTTCCAGCAAGAAGGTCTACAGACGCAAATGAAAAAGGTTCAATATATGGGCTTTCAAACAAAAGATTGACCCTTTTTCAGCACCTACATGAGCCATCCTTCTTTTTCTGTCTACTATTTTTAAGGAGGGGAAAGCTTTTCTACTGTTAATCTTCAGTTGGCTGCCATTTCCAACATCCACACAGGAAACAAATTACCCTCTTTGGCATCTTCCAAGTTATGTAAAGCTTTCATGAAGGGAGTTTTCCTTCTTAGACCTCCGATCAAAGATCCCTCTCCTCCTTGGAATCTGATGATGGTCCTTCAGGGATTAACTCAGAAACCCTTTGACCCAGCAGACAAATGCAATATGAAATTTCTTTCTTGGAAAGTGATCTTTAGTAGCTATCACTTCAGCTAAAAGAATTTCTGAGCTCCAAGCTTTATTGGCTAAGCCCCCTTATATTATTTTCCAAAACCACAGGGTGTCCCTATGGACCAACCCTCCCTTTCTGCCTAAAGTGGCTATGGAGGCTAACATTTTTCAGTCCATTCAATTACCAGTTTTCTTTCCGAACATTACTAATAAGGGCAAATATATGCTTCACCTTCTTGATGTCCACAGACAATTACAATTTTTTTCTTCACAGAACAAAACAGTACAGAAAGTTTGATCGGTTGTTTGTATCCTTCTCCCCTAACTGCTTGGATCAGGCAGTTTCCAAAATTACTGTGGCCAAATGGATTACTGATTGTGTTTCGCTGATTTATTCTAAAACAGGTTTGGAATTACCTTGCTGTCTTAGAGCTCATTCCACTAGATCCATGGCTACTTCATCTGCTTTTTCCTCAAGAACTTCCATTGATGATATCTATGCTGCAGCCACTTGGTCCAAGACTCATACCTTTGTCACACTGTACAAATTAGACATTGTTTTCAGAAGCAGAGCTTCTTTTAGTTTGACAGTACTCTGGCATGTCTTTCCTTAAGGGCCTCCCAAGAGTTATGTAGTTGAGGGCTGTCCCATTTGTGAGGAAGAATGAAAAGGACAACATCAGATTTAGAAGTTATGTACTTACCATAACTTGGCATCTGTGTTGTCCATTTTCATTCTTTCTCACCTTCCCTTCCAGCCATCCCCCAGCCCTGTCTGTCCTAGAAGGATTTTTGGATGATATTGGAACCATCGTGTTCCTGGGTTGAGCCTCAGAATTTCTTGTATTTGTCCTGTCTCTATAACACAGTGGGCAGTAAGGCAGAAAACTAAATCTGAGTTGTTGGGGGTGGTATAGAGCATTATGGGTAGAGGGAGGAGCTTTACATTTTGGTCCAAAGTCTTGTATATGCAGCTGAGTTGGATCTGAGGATTGGATCTTAGACCCATTTGTGAGGAATAATGAAAATGGACAACACAGATGCCAAGTTATGGTAAGTACATGACTTCTAATTTCCTAACATAGCTAAAGAAGGATTTGTAATTACCCTTACCTGCTGATGCTATCCTTAGTTCATGGGCTGCCTTAGTAGACCTAATAATAATTTTCATTTTTTACCATTTTTCTTTTTTGCTTTTATATATTTTTTAATCACTTCACCATGGTTGTTTTCAATATTTGCATAAGCAGTAGCTTTCATTTACACATTCACATTCATTTGCATTCATTATGTGATCATTTCCAGGTAATGCATACTGCACTGTTCAATAGGCAGGAGTGTGGCACTGAATTGAGAGAGTTGGTGACAGTTAATATGATACCCCGACCCCATGTAGAAAAAAAAAATGGGAAAAAGGGGGCTGATGTTGATGCATACTGCACTGTTCAACCAGTATTGAGGTTCACTACTTGTGTCTCTGAATCACTCCCTCCTGGCATGTCACTGCATGACATGGCATTTCTTGTAATGAAATGTGATACTTGTTGCTGAATACCACCCTATGTGTGATGTACTCAGGGTAAATAATAGCATACATTTTGCTGTCAGGGAAAAGAATAACTTATGTCATGCAGACAGAGGATTAACACAAAGTTTAGGGCTTTGTTCCTGTTGTTATCCATGTACTCTGGTAATGTCTTACTAATGTTTTGTTGTATTGTGACACTTGTTGCAATCACGGTGACTACTTTATGACCCTGGTTTTAACACATATAAAAAACAATATTGTTTTAAATGGGAGACTATAAAGCATTAGTCACATTTGTGAAATATGGCTTTGCAAGAAAAAGTGGCTGAAAAGGCTGGATTTTTGTTGACTTTGTTAAACTTGTAGATTGACTGTAAAGCATGTACCCCACTTTATGTTATTAATGCTTAGAAGGACACTAAAAAGGGGGAGAGGAAACTTTATGTAAAACAATTTTTGTTCTTTAGAATTTGTATAAAACATTTTGTCATATAAACAGCATGTTATATATTTTAAAACTGTTTTGTGCAGTTTGTAGTTAAGGATATTTTAATGTTTTTAACACTTACAACAATCACTGAAAAGGCTTCCACACATTTAAAGTCAACAAGTATTTTTTATTTGTAAGAAATATAGTTTTTACAGTATAACAAGTGAAGAAAGCTTGACAAATGAAGGTTTGATGTTAATATGCAGTATTTCAGGCTGCTGGGGTGGGGTGTAAATTATATTATATGTAGAATTAAGATATTTGCTCTTATTTTTACAGGGGTGAATGCCTAGATTAAATACATTTGGGTTAAGCTATAGACAAGTGTTTTTTTGTAAGCAAGTTGGCTTTACAAATAAGACAAAATGATAAAAGCAATGAAAAATGAGAAGCTTCTAACATCTGCAAAGATATTAGCTTGTTTTTTTTCATTATCAAATGGTCAGGGCGAATCAAGAAGTCTGAAGTTTAAGACAGCTGCACACTCTTTTTTAGTGAAATCTACAAAGATTAATTTCTGAGTACTTTTCCAGGGAGACTGTCTACAGGCACAATCAATTAATCTTTAGAGTTCTAAGACTTCTTTACTGGTGAGAAATTTAAACTTTTAAGGTACAATGGCAAACAGTTCAGTGAAAAATAAAGTTTGAAATTGTGGGAAGTGAATTAAAGATAGCCTTACTAGCAATTTTGATACTTTAATGTATTTAATAAGACAGTGTACAACTTAGTTTTGTTTAAATATAACCTGCATACATGTTCTTAGGGGTAAAAGTTAATATTTCATCCAAGCTGTTTTTCACTTCTGATTGGGTAATGGAGATATGAAAAGAGCAGGCAGCAATCATAAGTGATAACATAAGCTGTTGCATTTGCTTTAGCATGAGTAACCTTAATTTTAGGTTATGTAATGCCTGTGGGGGTATTTGCCAAATTTGGGCAATTGTTCCTATCTGGAGGGTTAAACTTCATTTTTTGAAGATGTACATAGTTTTGTGTTTTTTTTTCTTTGTTAATAGTGGATGGGGTGTTTTGAAAATGTATTTAGGTCTGTTATTTATTTGCATTTGTTTAACCAGGATAGTCCATTGGGCTCAAGAACCCGTTTTCAATGGAGTCCTGGGGAGAAAAGCTCCACATACATATTTAACAGACAATGAGGATATACATAGACATTACATGGGGTTCAACATGAGAAAAGTACCAAATACAGAGGATATACATATACATTTGATGGGGTAAAACATAGTACAATTTACGTAATTAAACATGCAGAGACAGCTGAAGCAAGGCAATAAGAGTTACACCAAATTTATAAAAACAATTTTTTTTATATATATATATATATAGAGAGAGAGAGAGAGAGAGAAAGTTAGTGTAGTATACAGGTAGGCCAAGGGTAATGCTGCCTGGTGTTCATACAGTCAGAACTGAAAGAGTTACTAGATGAAATAGTAGGTTACGAAGGGTGAGAGCAGGAGCATTGCCATGTGGAGGATAGATAGATAAATAAATAAATAATAAATAAATAATAAATATTTAGGTTTGTATTTGAGGGTTTTCATTAAAACATTCTTGAAAAACATGACATAGGTTTAAATGGAGATGAGAAAAAATATATAAAAGGCTAGCCTGCCAAACATTAGTATGTGCATGTAACACACAAGCTGGAAATATACATTCAGAAAAACTGTCATATATAAATAGATGGGAACAATATTTTTCATAATGGCTGTGCTATCCATATTATCCTGAAACATAAATGGCCTTACAGCTTTAGACAAAAAGGAAAGAGTACTGAATTATATTAAGAAATGCAGAGTACAATACCAGTGCTGCAGGAGAGACATTTTGAAAGGAATGAGCATGTGAATTTGATAAAGGATTTCAGGATGAATATTCAGAATGTAAGGGACAAAAGAAAAGGGGAGTAATTATACTAATTGCTACAGAGGATCCAGTAGTATTTGAAGGTAAAAAAGACAGTAATGGTAGATCTGTGGCAGCAAGGGGCTATTGACATGGGAGGATGATTATGTAGGCATATACATTCCACTAAAAACTGCTATTATGGAACTTAAGAAAATTTTAGGAGAAATAATCAGCTTTCAACTGGAAATATTATAGACAAGGAGTGGAACTTGATTTTCAATAGTGAGTGTGTATTGGAGGGCCTAGAAGGGAAAATATAACAAAAGAGGGCAGATTCCTGAAGATGTTTATAAAAAATATTTGGTATAGAGGATGAGAATTTAGTAGTAGGAGCTTGGACAGAATTTACTTATTCCCCAAGGTACAACAACTGGGCTACACTAGATTGAAATTATATTTTCACAGGACATTTGGAAGCATTTACACACTTCCAATAACTATTTCATGTCATGTTTTAATAAAAACTAAGATAAAAATATGTGATAATGAAGTAAAAATGAGACAGTGGTGCATTCCCACCTACCTGTTAAAAAGAGAGGAATTTAAGGAATGGGTAGTGGAAATTATTCAAGAGTTATTTGCTAAGATAGAAATATCTTCAACAGTAATTGCTAGTGAGTGGTATAAAATAAACATGGAGTTTAAAAACAGGATAGAAATAAAAGAGAAACAGATATGGTTAAGAATTAATAGGAATTACTTAGAGGGGCTGTATTACAGAATAAGGATGAATCTCACAGAACGAGAACAGGCACAAATGCAGAGTGCTAATGAGAAAATTAGAGAGTGTATGGATAATATGCATGAGTTTAGAAAGACTGCTGTTAAGCAGCTATATTTTTATAATAACTCCAGAGCACCAAAACTTTCAGCACAGTGAATTAGGCAGCAGAGAGTAGAAAGAGTTAAACTTAAGGAGTCTATAACAAGAAAAATAACCAGTGTTTGTGCTGTAGAGGTTCTAGCGATATTTCAGAAATTTTATGAAAATGTGTATAAAGCAGAGAAATGTGGGAATCAAGAAAGAGCACAAATGGAAATATTTATGGAAGACTTAATTATGCCAAGTGCAGAGATTGATGAGGCTCAATAATCGACAGTTAAGATAGGAGGGGATGAGATAACACAGTGTAGTATAATCAATCTACAGGGAAGTCTCCATGAATAAAAGGTATTCCTGTGGAAGTCTGGAAATTAGGAGGGAAGAAAATTATATAAATCTGGAAGATTTTAGCAGTATTTTAAAAGGAGGAGGAACACCAGCATCTTGGAAGAAAACTATGGTAGCTGTATTATCTAAGAATGGTTAAGATGGATCAGACCCAGCTTCATACAGAGCCATTTCAATTTTAAACCATGACTATAAAGTGTATATGTCTATATGTGGTAAAAGAATGGCAAAAGTGTTGCCAAAATTGATAGACATGGATCAGTGTGGTTTTGTGGAGGGGTGGCAAATATCTGACATCATTAATAGAACAATGATAATCCAGAGGTGAGCAAAATGTAAGAAAATACTGCTGCTGCTGCTGCCGTTGGGTCTTGATGCAGAAAAACATTTGACAGAGTAAGCTGGAATTTTATGAGTAGGGCAATGAATTTGCATTCCGTGATACAATAATATTGTTAATTAGGATGATAAATGAAGGATTGGAGACAAGAATTAAAGTGGAAGGGTTCTTCTCTGGTAAGGTCTATATCTGAACAGAGGGACCAGGCAGGGGTGCACTCTTATTGCTTTATATTTAGAACAATTGCCAAAGAAAATAAGGGACTCAGAAATGCAAGGATGTAACTGGTATGGTCATAAAAAGTTGTTTTTATTTGCAGATAACACTTTGTTCCTGATAAATCCAGAAAAAGACATATCAGTGTTGTGGAATATGTTATTTATTTATGTATTTATTTATTTATTTATTTGTTTATTTGTTTGCTTGTTTGTTTGTATTTGTTTACCAGGAAAGTCCACTGAGCTGAAGTGAACCCATTTTCAGTGGAGGCATGGGGAGAAAAGCTCCAACATAAGTCCATACAGTATACATACAATGAAAGTATTAAAAACATTTAGAAATTAGAGAACATTACAATACAAGTACATGCAATCAGGAATACAATATATGTACAGTCAGGCACATGGAAAAGAAGACATTTTGCAGTTATAGTTAATATCATATTTCATTGGATGACCACTGGTTGTTGGATTTTTAGGATTTGGCTGAGAGAATAGTATTGTCTGCATTGATGTAATAAGATTCCTATAGTTAGTTCAGCATATTAGTGAAATATAAGGTAATAAGAGGCATTTATAGGATAGTATATTAATGTGCAGCAGTGAGTATGATGGAGGACTATGGGAGTATTAGTATAAGTACAGTAGAGTGGAAAAGCTAGTGAGCTATAATTAATTAGGTAGGTGTAAATGTTACATATTTTGTAGTAGTCATATAGGTGGATTAGGTTAAGTGTAAGTAGATAGATTTGTGAAGTAATTCAAGATATAGATGATTGAGAGGCAGTGCAGGAGCATTGTCACAAGGTAGAGAAATGATGACGTAGAGGCTTTTTGAAGAAGGAAGCATTGCTAATAGTTCTGATAGATGATGGGGGTGTGTTCCAGAGTTTGGCTATAGTGAAAGAGTAAAGCATTTGATCAGGTGGAAGTTTTTTTTACCTGTAAGAGAAATTGTTTTTTGGATCTGAGAGGTCTGTTTTGTTTTTACAGAGTTAGCAGTGGGGTGAGGGCTAGGCAGCTAGAAGGTTTATAGAAGATTTTGTGTGCTGTAGTTAGTTGTAAGTATGTGAGGTAATGTGAAAGTTCAAGCCAGTTCAATGAGTGGAGAGAGTAGCAGTGAAGGGAGGAGTATTTAGCATTGGTTGCAAACTTGGCAATTGTATTATAACAAGTCTTAATTTTTGTTTTCAGAGAGGACTGAATATTGATAAGGAGGGGAGTGCCATAGAGGAGGGAGAAATGTTGAAGCAAGGGTTTGTTTAGAAGAATGGTTTAGGAAATGTTTATGTCTGTAGAGGGTGCCCGGTTTTTGTAGAGTCTTTTTGACATTGTTGTGGACGTGCACTTCAAAAGTTAATTTTTCATTTATGGTGATCCCTAAAAGTTTTGAGTGGGAGATTACTTTAATGATAGTATAATTTTGAGAGTAAATGGTGAATTCAGACTTATTTAAGAGGGTAGTTTTTTTGGAGGTGAGCAGTAGAAGATTATTTTTGTTGAGGTTAAGGGCAAGATGGTTGTTAGCCATCCAGATTTCAGTAGATGAGAAGGCATTTTGGGTAAATGATTTAAGTTTGGATGTAGAGTTGGCAGTGCAGATAATTGCTGAGTCATTCACATATTGTATTACTGGCCTATTGGCAAGAGAAGAGTGGAAGTTATTAATGAATATGCTGAAAAGAGGGGTCCCTAGTATGGACCCTTGGGGTATACCTGTAGATATATTTAGAAAAGGTGAGCAGATGTTATGCCATTTGGTGGATTGTTGTCTGTTTGTAAAGTCGCTAGCGAACAAATTTAATTGGGGGGGATGACACCAAGAGGAGTCAGTATAGTGAGAAGTAGAGAATGGTAACAGTACTGAATGCCTTGGAGAGGTCAAGGAAGAGTGCGGCTACAAGTTTACCAGAGTTTTGAGCTTGATTGACTGTTTCCATGAAGGATATAAGGCCGGTTGTGGTGCTATGGTCAGGCCGGAAACTGTGTTGGGTAGGTGAGATAAGTTGTTTTAGGAGAAGGTAGTTAAAAAGTTGAAAATGTAGACACTTTTCAAGGATTTTAGATACTGGGGAGAGTATGGCTATTAGGCAGAAGTTGGACATGTCAGTAATTGAGTAAGAAATAGCTTTGGCTGCAAGTTGAAGAAATTCAGAAGGAAGGTTATCAAGAGCATTAGCCCCAGCCTTGAGCTTGAGGAGGTATCTTGTTATAGTAGAGGTGGGTATAGGGGAGAAGGTAAAAGTAGGTGTAGAAGAGTTTTGTGTGGATTGTTGAGAAGACGATGGACTGGTAGTAGTGTCAGTTTGGGAAAATGTTTTTATAAGGCTGGCTATAGTTTCAATGAAATATGTGTTGAAGAGGGTTGCAGTCTCAGTTGGTGTTTTTCCAGATTGGGACAGGGGTTATTCTTAGTACAAGGGTTGATAAGAGAAGAACTAGAGTGCCAGAATTTTTGGAGAGTTTGTTTGTAGTTGTTTTGGAAGCTAATGTAGTGTTTTTTCTTATGATTAGCCATTTTAGTTGGTTATGAAGTTGCCTATACTGTAGCAGGTCTGTTTTTTTTGCCATTTTTTCCATATTTCATCCCTGGTATTCATGAGCTGCTTTGCTGGGAGCCAAATGGCATGTTTACTTTTACTCTTTTTTTGCTGAAGGGGGACTAATTTATTTAATATGGAGAGGAATATTGAGTTAAAGAACTCAACTGCTTCATCAAGTGGAAGAAATTGTAGTCTGTTCCAATTGCTGTTGCTCAGAGTCTCACAAAAGTTAGCAGGGTCGAATTTGATTAGGTTTCTAATAAGTCTGTATTGGTGTTGAGTGGGTATAGGAGACATCTTACATATACAGTACATAAGCAGGTAAGTGGTCAGTAAAATTATAAGGTAGGGTGCCTGCTGAAGAGATTTTGTTAGGATCAGTGACAAGAATTGAGTTGAGTATGGAGCCACAGTCTTTATTTTTGATGGGTCTAATTATGCTATTGATAAGTTGTGTAAAATTGAAGAGGTTGATGTTAAATAGTGGTGAAAAGTTTTGTTGGTTTGACCAGTTTATGTTTATGTCATTGAGAATAATTGTTTCATTGTTTATGTTATTTGAAGTCCAGGCAAAGATTTCTTCTAATATTGGGGTGTTATTGCCTGGAGGAATATATGGGTCAATTATGCAAAGATTTTAACAGTTGTTCATTTTTAGGAATGCAGCTATGACTTTGGCAATAGAGAATTCCATGGTGGCCCCAGAGTAGGGGACTGTGGTAAAGGTATTTGGGAATAGGAGTGTGATGCCTCCTCCTATTTTACGGGATCTATCAGCTGTTATACAGGACTAGCCTGGTGGGAGGAATTCTGAGTCTTTTATGTACGGTTTTAACTAAGTTTCTGCTGCAGCAATTATGTAAGGTTTATTATGGGCTATAAATGCATAGAATTCAGAAATTTTGTTTCTTATGCTTTGGAGATTGAAAGTTGTTATGTTTAAAAACTTGTATAAGTTAGAGTTGTTGAGCATGGAAGGGGGGATCTGGGTTGGGGTGAACGTCTCCACATTGACATAGAGTGGAGAATTTCTGTGGTTGGAATGTGGATAAATGTTTTTGTCTAGAGTTTAAGATGTCTGAGTTATACTGTTGGAAGGGGGTGTTGTTTTTCCTGGAGGAAGATTCTTAGTTTAGCAAGTAATAGTGTGTTATGTGTGAATAGACTTGGGGATATCTGCGAGTAGCTATGGAGAGTAGGAGCTTGTATAGATGTTTATATATATCTTTAGGACATATGTGTATAGTATGCAGTGATGATAGGTTTGATAGGAGAAGGAATGATCAAGAGAGAGCTAAAAGTAGTGCAGTATTAGTGGTACAAGTAGTGGTGGAGGTAGTAAGTGAGATGGTGGATATTAAAGGGTGTAAGAAGTATAGAGTGAAAGTGTAAGAAGTAAAGTTTTAGATAGTAGTGGAAAATTTAAGGAGTAAAGACAGTTAAGGTAAATATACTATTGCTAGGACTAAGTTGCAATGCTATGAAGGTACAAGGTTCTTATTATAAGGGTATAGAAAAGATGAGAGTAGGGACTGCAGGACTGCAGCCCTCCCACCTAGAAATAAAATAAATAAAAAACATTAAACATAAACTTTAAAAAATATATATTTTCTATTTTCATGGAGTACCGGAACTGCCACGCATGCGCGGACACACTGCTCCGCCCCACAGATGCCCAGGAATCTCTGTGAACTCTGACTGCCACTCAGGCAGTCCAGATGCAGAGAAGGTATTTTCTGCCCCGCAGATGCCTAAGATGCCATGCAGTAGATGACTGCACAGAAGAGAAGAGCTCCGGACTGCTCGAGCCGCAGACAGGACCAATCGGGAGAGAGGTAAGCAGGGATTCGAGTGCAGGACCAATCAGGAGTGAGGTAAGTTCTCCTGCAGGGAAGCGTTACGTTGTGTGCAGATTTGCTGTGAGAATGGAGTTGGATATTGCTGCAAGACCAATTACTGTTTTAAGGTCCTTTTGCTGAGAGAATGGAGTTGGATTACGTCGAGCGCGTGTTTGCTGAGAGAATGGAGTGCTTTCCAGACCCATTTACAGGTAAGGTGTGTGTGTGTGTGTGTGTGTGTGTGTGTGTGTGTGTGTGTGTGTGTGTGTGTGTGTGTGTGTGTGTGTGTTTGTGTGTGTGTGTGTGTGTGTCTGTGTGTGTGTGTGTGTGTGTTTGTACATGGGCGTGTGTGTGTGCACATGCTCGCAGATGAGTGAGAGACAAGAGAGAGAGACAGAGGGAAAGAGCTACTGTTATTCATGGGCATTTGATTTTTCATCCTGTTACATACAGACAATGAATGAATTGGAACAGTGGTTGCACATGTCAGCTCTGCTGGCAGTTCTTTTCCTATACTGTTAATCTGTTTCTAAACTCTGACACTTGATATAGCACAGTAATGGACTTCAAAATATCATATTATGCTGCAGCTATATAACAGTTTAACACTTGAAGGCAAGTATCTCAACTTTGCATTAATTTAATTAATCAATTTATTAATAAATACTGCATTTCTGAAGATTCTGAAAATGACAAATGTCTCTTTAAAACACAGGAGTCTTTCTAGGCAGTCTGCAAAACATAATACCTCGTTTCAGTATGCAAAAACTATGATAGGCAAACTGCTTAGATTTTATGGTCCCTTTAACAGCTACCATAATGTCAAACAAAAGTACAATAGCAGAAATGCAGAAGCATGCAAAACTAAACAGAAAACAGTTTAATAGTTGTGAAGATGAAAGTCTGAAAAAAAAAATATGGAAAAGTTTTTCATAGGCTTGCCCTTCGCTTAACCTTGAGATGCGCTGAACAGTATCCAAAGCACTGAGAACAAAGATGTCATTGATACAAACAGATAAAATTTTGCTCTGAAATAGTTACTCTTTATTTTTTGGCCTGTGTAAACAAGGAAAAATCTGTGTTCAGTTAAATTAAGTTAAAAAAACATCCTTATTAGGCGCACTCTCCTCTGGCTGCTGTGTTCCCCTGGCCCAGTGGGTCTGCCGCTATTACTCTTCTAAATGTTTTCTGCTGTAAGACCTGTGTATCCTACCTGCCTACCATGCAAGAACCCCCAACATAACTTCAACTGTCAAACTACAAGCTAAAGAAGCTGCTGTCATATTTTCACAAACTCCCTCCATCCAAAGACTCAGTGAAACTTCTAAACGTTTTCTGCTGTAAGACCTGTGTATCCTACCTGCCTACCCTGCAAGAACCCCCAACATAACTTCAACTATCAAACTACAAGCTAAAGAAGCTGCTGTCCTATTTTCACAAACTCCCTCCATCCAAAGAGTCAGTGAAACTTATAAACGTTTTCTGCTGTAACACCTGTGTATCCTACCTGCCTACCCTGCAAGAGCCCCCAACATAACTTCAACTATCAAACTACAAGCTAAAGAAGCTGCTGTCCTATTTTCACAAACTCCCTCCTTCCAAAGACTCAGTTAAAGTATGTCTGACCACTCTACTAAATTGTGAAGTTGTATTGTAACTATAACCTAGTCTTTTGCTATAGTGCATTACTTCGTATTAATCTCCTACCTGAACCAGGTACCCAGCAGCCTACCTCCCCTCTCCCCCTTAGGGTATTTAGCTCTCCTATATTCTGTTATCTAACCCTGTCCTCTTTTCTCTTCATCCTCCTACATATTTGAATGTAATTTCAAACTTTGCCCACTAAGGGGCCCCCCACCAAAGGCTCCCTCTTAGTTCCTAAATAATCCTTACCTGTATCCTTTTTAGTTTAATGCTTAAACTATCTGTTTTACTTCTCTGTCCTGCCATTTATATTACTCTGTCTAGTCCCCCCTCCCCTTCCTCTTTCTTTCTGCTATAGTCCTAACCCCAACTATGCTACAAATATACTAACTCACCCTCACACTTCGTACTTCCAGAAACTTGGCTGTATTCTGCTATTTCACTGATTGTTTTTTGTGAGCTAGTTCTCACTTGCTCTAACCTGCTCTGCCTCTATGGCTCACTCCGCTCCCCTACCCTACCCCCAATTCCCACCCACCCCAGTACACTTCCACTTATACTACTCATAACCACACCCCTATCTCCAATTATCCAATCAACTCTTTCTTCTCATTACTATTATCCATCCTATCCCCTACTGCCCTCATTTATCACATGTTTCCTATCTAACTACCCCACCCTTTCTATATCTCATTAATATACTTTTCCTATTAGCCAGGTTTTCCCTTTAACATTACAAATCTTTAACTGGCTTATACCTCTGCCTTCATCTCCTTGTAGCTATCTCCTATTCCTCCCTGCCATGCCTACCACATACAAACCTACCCTTAACAATGGCCTTCTCTTTCTCACCATTCTTATCCCCCTATTTTTATCACACTACCTCACTTGCTATGAGTATCATAGCCCCACTAATTTTCAACCCCCCTTAAAGCACACTACTGCAATCTCTCAGCTAACCATAAAAATCCATATGAATATAATATCCTCTTTGTCCTACCTCCATCCTAAATTTCACAGATCAACCCATATTTTGTATCCACAAACTAGAAAACAACTCCCTCTCTTTTATAAAGTCCTGAAACACCTTCATGGCCCTTTACAGCTCCTATTACTGCATGGAGATGTCCATCCAAACCCAGGCCCAATTAATAGAATATCAGAACCCCACACTAACCATCTCATCACTTCTCACATCTCTAATACCTCTGACAATTCTCTATTCATAGGCCACATTAATATTCGTAGTCTAAATAATAAAATAACTCAACTTCATGCCCTTCTACATGTACACTCCTTTGACATCCTATGTCTTACTGAAACATGGCTTAAACCAGATACTAAGGATAATGATATAATCCCTCCAGGTTATAACATCCTGAGATTAGATTGCCTTAATAAAAAGGATGGTGGTGTAGCAATACTATATAAATCTCATTTACAGGTTGCACCACTAAATACCCAACTGTCCACAACCAGTAGCATAGAAATCCTAATCTCTAAACTACAGATAAATGCTAATAAAGCATTACATATAATTTGTTCCTATATCCCTCCAGGCAACAACATTAACACTCTTGAAACTGTCCTTAATTGGCTCACAACATCCTTTCCACAAGAAACCATAATCCTTGGTGACTTTAAGATTGATTGGAACTGTTGTAACTCTTCCCAATCTAATACTCATATAAACCTATATGATTTCAGTCAAACTATTACCTCCCCTAGCAGAACCCATAAAACTAGCAACAAGCAAACCATCTTAGACTGGATTCTAGTTAACAGTAACCCCCTTTCCTATAAATCAGGTATACTTCCTGATGATATCAGTGACCACTCTGTCATCTTCATTATCAGACAAAAAACCCTCATTTCCAAACAACCAATCTATAGAACTGTCCGTAACAAAAAAAACTCAACCAAGCTAGCTTTCAAGCTGAACTCAAAGCTTGCAATTGGACACCCCTTAAATACCTACCATTTGACAAAACTGTTTTGTACTTTAATAATACATTTCTACAAATCCTAGAACACCATGCCCCCTCTCGAACAGTCAGAACTAAGAACAAACCTACACCTTGGCTCACTAAGGAGACAAGACAAAAAATCCTTCAAAGAAATCAAATTTGGTCAAAATGGAGAAATACTAAAAACCCAACTGATCATGAAATCTTTAGACAGTTAAGAAATTCTACAAAAAAATCAATAGTCCAAGACAAAAAGAACCACTACCATAAGCTCCAACAAACACAAAACAAAAACCCTCAAAATTTTTGGTCAGTTATAAATTCCATACTCCACCCTGGTCACTCCAAAACTCCAACCCCAGCTAACTTAACCCAAAAATCTCCCAGCCAAATTGCAAATTCCTTTAATAACTTCTTTGTGGACTCTGTCCAAACATTAGCTAGTACCTTATCACCTGCCAGCATCCCCAACACACACTCACAAAACACTTTACCTACTCCCCTACAATTACAGCCTGTTCCCACCTGTCTCATCCATGCCCAGCTTCAAAAACTAAAACCATGTACCCCCTCAGCTGACCTTCTTCCAGCTGAATTTCTGCAAATGGCTGCTGGAGTACTTGCTTACCCTATCTCTATCTTAATTAATAGGACTATCACAGAATGTACTGTACCATCTCTTTGGAAGGTCTCTTATATTATACCTCTACATAAAGGAGGCAACTCAACTGAACTTTCTAACTACCGCCCCATCGCTCTACTTTCTCCTTTAGCTAAAATCATAGAGAGATGCATTCACCAGCAACTTCTCAATCACCTCCTCCAAAACAATCTTTTAGCCAACTGCCAGCATGGTTTTAGGCCTTTTCACAGTACTACTACTGCACTTTTATCTTTCTCTGACTCGATTAATAAAAATCGTAACAACAACTTACTCACCTCTGCCCTCTTTCTAGACCTCTCCAAAGTCTTTGATATGGTGAATCATCACTTAATGATAGATACACTTACCACACTTTCAATTGATATTCAAACAGCCAAATGGTTTGAATCCTATCTTAAAAACAGACAACAGGCAGTCCTCTGGGACAACAACCTATCTACTTTACTTCCAATCTCACAGGGAGTCCCACAAGGCTCTATTCTGGGGCCCCTCCTGTTTTCTATTTTTATCAATAACCTGCAAACATCTATACCACAAACCACCTGTATTCAATACGCCGATGACTCAACCCTAATCTGTGCTGCAGCAACTTCTTCTGAACTTCAGTCCAACACCCAGAAAGTATTTACCTTAGTGGAAAACTGGTTCTCTAAACGCTGTCGTCTCCTTAACCCTAAAAAAACAAAACTTCTACTGTTTACCCCTACCCAGAAGTCTCCTCCTATTGACATCACACTTACATCACAAAATGGCACTGTAATTGTACCAGACCCAACTACCAAACTCTTAGGCATAACTATTGACCATAACCTCAACTTTGACTCACACATAAATTCAACCATCAAATCAGTGAATAGAAAACTAGGATCTCTCTATAGGCTAAACCATTCCTTACACCTGTAGCCAGGACTACTATGGCCCAAACTCAAATACTCTCCACACTTCTCTATGCCTCCCCAATTTTTACAAATCTATCTAAAAATAATCAAAACAAGCTGGCCACCGCTTACAATAATATTGCCAGGTTTGCCACTAGGTCCACATTCCGTACTCACCACTGTCAAAATCTACATAAACTAGGATGGTTGGAACTTCAAAACCAGCTTCTGTTCCAACAACTAACCATCACCCACAAAATCTTGCATTACCCTACAAATACTCCCATACTCTGTAACTTAATCAACCCCTATAAAAACTTAAGCATCCTTCGATCAGCCAATAAATTACTAGCCGCTACCCTAAAATCCAATAATAAATCAGGTGATTATCTATTTACTAACACTATTGGAATCCATTGGCATAAACTTCCTAGTAATCTCACATCCCTTTCATCTACCCCTCTTTTCAAAAAGCATCTAAAAATCTTCCTTAACTCGCAATGGCATTGTCCATGTACTAACGCTGGCTGAATCTACTTATATCATAACTAACCTTTTTTTTCTACATTTAAACACTGTTGTCAAAAATGTCCTTTTGTCTTCTTCCTTCTGTTCTATATACCTAATTTGTAAGTCATTCTCTCATGGCTCTCTTTTTTGCTATGTAATGTAAATAAGCTAGACTCGTATGAATTTTCATACCATGTATAACTAAATGTATTTTTTAATAACCCTTTATGTCTATTTTACACATGTATATTAAGCTGTATCTATCTGCTGTGGAGCTTTTCTCCCCGGGCCTCTACTGAAAATGGACATATATCCAGCTAGACTGGCCCGGTCAACAAATATAAAATAAAATAAATAAAATTTGTATCATTCCGTGATATATTTAAGGTCCCATAAACTTACGAGAACTGTAATTAAACAATAGTTCTTCAATGAACTGGACTTTGCACATTGCCTTCTTCTACAGTCAGTGCTCCTGAGCATATAGCAGAAAGACTAGAAGAAATCTTGCCTAAGGGCACATTCCCATAGATGCATCTAACGATATAAAATGCTAAAAGATGGTCAAGGAATTCAAATCCTAGCCCCTCATAAGTTGATGTCATTCATTAAAGGCAAACATCATTTTCAGACTTCAACACTCTCCTCAAAAAAGTAGAATGTATAGCAACTTTCTATTTTGCTTATGCTTTAAATATTATTTTATTTTTCAAATATTGTCTATTTTTTCAGTCTCTTGTGTCATGGAACTGATATAATTTAGTGACTCATTTTTGCTCAGTTTACCAATGCATTTGCAAAGCATGGCATAAAAATGTCACAGTGCCAATGCATGTGATAAAAGCCGCAGAAAAAAATGTTTGCAGTCTGTTTAAAACACAAGCGGACTGGTGTGTACTTCATGATGATTTTATCACTGTTAAGCTTCTTCATGACTTCACATTCAAGAAAATTAATATTTCTTCTCTGTTTTGCTTCCAGCAAAATACCTCACATTGACTCTTTCATTGTTAAGGGACATAAACAAAGCCATCAAATCACAAACAAGAAATGTTTGATATTTGTATTGGCCTATTCTTTGACATGTGTCTGCAGTAGGTTACACTGCTACAGCCTTACTAAATATTACATAAGTATAGCTTAATATGTTATACTATGTTAAGGCTTATATTTAAAGTTTTTTCTTAGCTTCTTATACATAAATGTTATATGGAAAGAATGAAATTGTCTTTTTGGAATTATTTAGGAGTGGTCAAGAGAAAGTTAAAAAATGGCTGTGCTGTGGTGATTTAAAACTCCTTAATTTATAATCATATGCTAAATTAATCACACAAATCCCTCTCTACTTACAAGTGGGTGTAGTCATAATCAGAGGTTTGGAAGTCAAGATTCTGAGGTATGTTATAGTTTGTCAAATAAGTGGTGTCATAAAACAACAGTTATGGTATAAACTTATGTATGTCGTCAGTTCATGTGATACAATTTGATTACGTGGACAGATAGTGCACAGAACACATCGTCAGCTAATTAAAATGAATATGACTGGGACTGAAGCATACTACTGTCAAACAGAAAATTATAATCATCTGACAATGTCTGAAGTCTGAATGTACAGTAATGTGATCTGATGATTAGGGAAGGATAGTAGCCTAAAATGTGTTTTTGCAGTGGATAAGCTGCATACCTCTCAAATGAATAGAATTTCTCACAATGTCTAGATTTTAAAAGCAGTGGTGGTACAGCGGAAGGGTTGTTGCCTCACAGCAAGAGGTTCTCCTGTTCAATTCTCGGCTGGAGTGCCTTCTGTGTTGAGTCTATATGTCCTCCCCGTGGTCAAGTGACCTCCGAAAGACATGTGTGAATGGACATGCTTTTGCTGAAGGTTGAGCATCAGGGTGGCAACTCGGCACCATAAAAATCTGCTGCCAATAATTAGCGGACTGGAGTTCTGCTGTGGTGACCCCTAACCAGTGTGTTGAATGTAACTATGGAAATACTTAACCTTCATAGAAAGCCAAGTATTTTTGTTTCTTTCTTCATGGTAATGCACATAAAAAGAATAATTAAGTTTGACCCCTCACATGTGGGGTACAAGGTGCACTAGGTGCACTTGCTGTCCATGCAGAAACACTGTTATGACTGTAGTTTACTGGGTAGTTCATTGCTGCATTTTTGTTTTGCTTTTGTAAGTTTCTCTGTGATCTCTCATTAAGAAGGTGTACTTTTGAAATGCACTGTGCGATATTTTTTGTATGTGGGTTTTAAAGTTAGAGAGTGTGTGTAATGCCCTTGTTAACACATAGTGATGGGTAGAAATACTCAAGCTTGAACGTTGTACCTTGGATGCAGGTGGTAAGGACCTAAATTACCTACCCACCAGTATTTGTAAAAAAAATTGCAGATTTTTGCCTCATATTTGTTCTGTTCATCATAAAATCTGTGGTTGGTTTCTGTATCTTCATATTTCCTTGCAAAGGTTTGTAGTGCAGTGGTGCACTGGTAGCATTGTTGCCTGACAGCTTCAGGTTCTGTGGTTTGATTCTTGGCTGGGGTGCCTTCTGTGTGGAGTTTGCATGTCCTCCCATCCCTTACAAAGATGTGTCTGGAGGGCTTCTCCTTGCTCTGCTTAAATTTGGCTTTGTTTTGTTCCAAGTCAGACTAGTTTCCTGGTTAACAAATGTTTAAAAATAACAGGCATTTGAATTTCAGACTTCATATTCTTCAGAAAGTACCTGGTAAAACAAATCCTTTTATTCTAGCAATTGTCTAAGTTTATAACATGGATATTTGAAATTTGCCCTTATTTTTGGGACTGTATTCTCCCATTATTGGCCTCATCCAGGTATTTTGTGCTAAGGTTGAGAGCTATGGTGAGAACTGAATTCACTGAATATGTTTGGCAGCTGTATTCCCACATTATTGGCTTTTTTCATGTGTTTTTTGCTAAGAGGTTGACAGTTATGGTGAGAACTGAATTCACTAAATAGTAGCCATTTAAGTTTGTCTTCCTCTGTTTCAGCTGATTTGGCATAGTGGTATGTTTCTCTGACTGTTTTGCACAGGGTCCCCTGGGTTCAAGACATGGCAGTGAAATGTATGGTGGTAACACAGCATTTTATTCTAGCAACTTTCCAACATTATACAAGCAATGTTTAAAATGTGTCCCTGGTTTTTGGCATTTTGCCCCCCCCCAATAAATGTTGGCTTTTTCCAGATATCTTGTGCTGCAAAGTTCAGAGATACAGCTGAGTGTCGAGTAGATTTTACAAGGAGCTGAGAGCTGCAGGGGAACAAAAGTTTAGTGCTGCTTATGCTAAGTCTGCTTGCATTGTTAATAGCACAACAGGTAGTGTACTTTCTTTTGATGCAGAAGGCTGTGGGTTGTACTCCCACAGTAGGTAGATGCATTGCTGATACTGTACTGTGTTGTAAAACGGGTGGATGCTGCAGTCTTTTTTGGCAAAGATACCTAGTAACTATGAACCTGTTATCAGTTTGCTATCCATTCCCTATTGTGGTATTACTAGCTTATCATTTTTTTAATGCATGTAACATAGGCAAATATTCTTCAAGGGCAACAGGTACTTTATTTGTAGATGAAACAATAACATATAAAGTTGTTTGCTAGCAGCAACCTCTTTATTAGTTACAGATTTCTTTAATGTGGATTTTATTACTTCAGAGATTGTGCATATTTACTGATACTGGTGGACTGGTGGTGAAGGTTAAGTAGACGTTTTATGATGGAAATGTTTTGAATTGGGCGGTTTTGTCATTGGAGCATGCATTTTGTTTCATTGTTTACTGGAAAAATGTTCAAAACAATAAATTTAAAATGCCATCTAACAACTGCACTGTATTGTACAAGGAATATAATGTAATACAGTCAAGAAGGTGTATCAAAGAGCATGTGTATGTTTCATGTTCAAGGGGCCTATGATTTTGAAAACAGCCCAGAGTTAATCTTTATCTGCCACTGGCAAAATGTATTTTCTTTGAATGTGGTTTCAGTGCTGTTTCAATGCATGTGAGTTTCAAGGGCAGCGAAGTTTTAATGCTAAGTCTATTTTCATTGTGAGACTGCATTGCTTTGTTTAACAGATATCTTTTAGGGTTTGTGTGTAAAAATGCAAAATAAAACTTTCAAATGAAATCTAAATCATCGCAGAAGTAAAGCAGTATGCACATTACAGCGTTTATGGTAAATGGGGCAAAATAACCAAGGAATGGGACGTTGGAATGGCTGCAGGGGGGAAGCTTCATTCAACCATGATTTTGTGAGGGGGGGTAGCAAACTCAGACAGTCCCGGTTGAACTATACCTCTCAGTTGTCCATATTTTTGCAGAATGAATAGATATTTGCTTCTTATTTTTGGTTTGTTCCTCATAAAATTTGTGGTTTTCTAGCAAATCATTTAGGAATGAAGTCACTAAATGACAGACATTGAGTTTCAGATATCATAACCTTCAGAAAAATGCATGCTAATGCAAGACCTGTTATTCTATCAACTGTCTTAAGTTTATACAAGAGCAATTTTTAGTAGTGTTTGTATGTTCCCCCAATATATTTGGCCTTGTCCAGATCTCCTGCATTAAGAGGTTGAGAGGTACATGCAAATCACTTTGTAGAATTAGGAATATCCAAACCTCTCAATTGTCCCCAATTTTGGCTCAAAATGTTGCTCTCCCCTAATAATCCCTCCTCAAAATGGCAATTTTGGAAGAAAATGTAGAGGGTTTACAATTATATATAACTGTAATGATCAGAGTTATAGATTACTTTTATTTCAGAAATGCATGTAGATGCTGTTATTTTGTTAGCTGCTCAAGTTAAAAGTGTTAATATTAAAAATGTATCCCTTTTTTGACAGGTTCCCAGCTGTATTGTGTGGCAACTTTATATTTTTGCATCACATTTTTGGTCTGTTTTTCATAAAATTGTGGTTTTCTGGCAAATTAGTGGCAAGTCATTAAATATTGAAGTTAGAAAATAATGGCAGACATTTGAGTTTCAGATTTTATACCCTTCAGAAAATGTGTACTAATGCAAGAGCTATTACTGTTCTATTATCTAAGTTAATAAGAGCAATATTTAAAAATTGTCCTTATTTTTGGGCCTGTGTCCCACTTCTAGTTCTATGTATGGCTTTGTCCAGATTTCTTGCTCTGAAGTTGAGAAGTATGAGTGTCAGAGCCATCACTGTCAGCCAGAGACATTTCAAATTATGACATACTTGTTGCACCCCACTCCCCATTTTAGTGGCTCTGGATGTGTCCAAGGAAGGCAAGGAGCAGTTATGCAGTGTAAGTGTGCAGAGTATTCCCCCATCCAAGGTAGACCACAAGTACAACCGTGGCTTTTCATCTGTCCTTAATTTTGCAGAATGTTCTGGTTTTCTGTCAGATTTTTATACTGTTGATTTATGCTTATTATTCAGGAAATGCATGCTGTCACAGTGCCCTGTTGCTCTGTTTAAGTAGCAATGATTTAATGAGCATCAGGTAAGCTTGTTGGAGATTGTAAGATGCAAGTAAGCATTAATAAGCATACTGTTAAAGAATTATCAGCATTGAAAGTCTTTTCGTTGTTGCCATGCAGAGAATATTTACATAACTAGATAATGTATAAGCATTGGGTATTGAAATGCATATGATAGTATTTGTAATAAAAGCACAGGATTACAGTATTTTCAGAAGCTCATTACATTTATTGGAGACTTGCAGTCATCTTTTGTTGGAGACTTGCAGTCATCTTTGCAGTCTTACCCGTAAAATAAACAGAATGCCAATCTATCATGTGTGGTCCATAACTTGTGCAGGAATCCTTTAAGCAATTTATCTTGAGCTTGTTTCTTGTTTGCTCTTCATTTTTTACTTTGATCATGTCTTCCCCATGAAACAAGTAGATAGTTGTGTCAGGCAGCAGGTCTTGTTTGGATAAGAAACATTTGTGCAAGTGGGGGTATCACAGAGATTGCTACTTTCAGCATGTTACTTGGTAATTTTATAAAGCTGAATATAAATTATAATTAGAACTGCAGTGCAAGGAGTAGTGGTTTGAGTTGAGTGCTGCTTGTTTTTTATACTTGATTTTGACTGGCATTCCAGTAATGTATTTAAAAAGTAATTTATTTTTTCATGCCTCACAACCTGTTTCCATCTGGATATTAAGTAAGCTGCCATGTAGCCAATGCATTGAAATATTTTTTTCTTCTGCACTTCATTTTGTCTTGATTGGACTCTCGTAATAACTGTTTGGCACCCAGGGCAGCGTATTTAATTAAAGTTCCAGTTGTTGTGCTTTTGAGCATAGCTCCACCCCTTTCTAGTTGGTCACACCCCTTCCCATTGGCCCCACCCATTCAGCTGTCTCCTGCAGCCCTCCTTTAATTTGAAGTCACCAGCCGCCACTGGATGAGAGGGTTAATTTGTGTAGTGATGTGGGTATAGTGGTTGGGAAGGTGCAGCTATCTGGAAGGTTGATTGAGGAGTATGTGGTATAAGTTAATTGGTTTGAGGGGTGCTGTTGTGGTTAGTATATATGTAATTAATGTGGGTTGGGTAGGAATAGGGGTAGGGAAGGGGAGCGGAGTGAGCCCAAACACAGCAAGGGGGAATGGAATGGGAAGAGCCTTGAGGTGGCTCAGGTAAGCTAGTAGAAAAAAATCAGCCACCTAGTAATGTTGTATCAATTCTGAGGAGCAATTAGAGATGCGTCATTTCTGTGATCAGCTATTGTAATAGTAACTAGCGCCTTGAGCTTAGTGGCAAAAAATACTTAGAAGAGACCAAAATAGAGAAGCAAGCTGTTTGGGGGGGGGGGTCAAGGCTGTAACGTATTGGGTAGTGTGCATAACAAATTACTATGTAGAAAGATTTAAGAAGAACATACACTGCTGTTAGTCTGAGACATTGCTTTTAACCGTAGTTTGGTGTTCAGCCTGATTTGAGCTTTGGTAAGCTGATCCTTTGGTGAACAGAGTATTTTGGATTTCAATTGCAGCTGGGGGTTAATGTCCATGATATTTTGATGGTGGGGCTGTAAAAGAAAAAGACAAGAGAAGTGACGAGTGGAAGGCAAAGAAGGCATCAGTAATCACACATTAGTGTGAAAAGTAAATAGGGATCAAATAACAGGAGTGAAATGTAAGTAGTTCCTAAGATGTGGGAATTGCAAGAAGTGTTAATAATACCAATCAGTAGAGAATAGGCAGGAAAGGAGAAAAGGAAATGTAAGACGGGAACAGGTCAGACTGAAAAAAATCGTCCACTGTGTTAAAGTGAAGTGATCTGCAGTTGCTAACATATAAATACTTAGTGTGGCTCAACAGGTGCAGTAAATTAGCATTTAACTATCTTCACAGTGTCAGCAAAGCATTTATATTATTAGAAGCACTGTGCTAGAACATAAGTTGTTAGAGATTGCCCAAAAACATTGCAGCTTACAAAGCGTGGCACTACGCAGGCAGTGAATGGCATTGTCACAATCAGCAGATAAATACAATTAACCATGAACCATTTACCAGTGAAAAAAACAAGTTAGGCAGCCTCAGATAATAGCATGTAGTATAGGTGAGGAACAGTTGGCTTTCTGTGCCATAGTTCACTAAGGATGCATTAACATGAGTACTTAATTTCAACAAGAAACATGAGCATTTAACAGGGATGTACTACTACATTGCTAAGGGTAGATTAATACGAGCATTTAATTTCACAAGAACATAAGCACTCAATGTTACAAAAAACATGAATGTACTACTGCAGAAGTCATGGAAGACATAGATAGTTTAGGAGGGATATGCAGTATCAAATATATCAGCTTGTAAATCTCCCCCCTGTGTAAGTTTAAATCAGGAGAGTCCTACAGCATTACCTAAAGTAATTGTTCTACTGTGCAAGTACACCTTGTAGCGAGTGCACCACAAATTTAACTGTAGTGTAGCAACCAATTATTTAAATATATTAAAAGCACTATGCAAGTAAAAAAACAGGATATCATTTGCTGAATAAAAATAACACTTACATGGTGAGCACACTATGGATGGGAAAACGGGCTATAGCAGCACTGAGGAGAAACATTTGAAAATGGCACCTCCTGAAAAAAGAGGTTAAGTAACCTCGGTACTGACAATGGCAAGGGGTGGAGCTATGGGTGGTTAACTCGGTGTAGAAACGAGGGATGCAGAATACTTCATGGCATGGGAAGAGCCTTGAGGCAGCCCAGGTAAGCTAGAAGAAACAATCAGCCATCTAGTAATGTGGTATCAGTGCCGATGAGCAATTAGAGATGCATAGTGTCTGTGATCAGCTATTGTAATAATAACTATCGCCTTGAGCTTAGTGGTAAAACATGTTTAGATGAGGCCAAAATAGAAAAGCAAGCTGTTTGGGGGGGGGGAGGGTTCAAGGCTGTAACGTCCCAGATAGTGTGCATGTTGTTATATAACAAATTACTATGTAAAAAGATTTAAGAAGAGCATACACTACCATTAGTCTGTGAGACTGCTTTTACAGAAGAGTGTGTGAAATGGGTTTGTACAGTACTGAGCTTAAAGATGCATCCACAGTGTACCCTACTGGAAAAGAACAGAAATGTATATAAACTATTGTCTTCTTCTGGCTTTTCACTGTTAGGGGTCGCCACAGCAGATCTTCTGTCTGCTCATGATTGGCAGTAGAGTTGCCAGCCTGGCACCCAACCTTCCACAGAAGGTATACACATGTACACACTCACACCTAGGGCCAATTTAGAGTGTCCAATCCACCTACTGCATGTCTTTGGGAGGAAACCGGAGCACCTGGAGGAAGCCCACGCGATCACAGGGAGGATATGCAGACTCCGCACAGAAGGCACCCCAGCATCGAACCGGAGAAGCTCTTGCTGTGAGGCGGCAATGCTAACCACTGCACCACTGTGGCCGCCCCATATATAAACTGTTGTAATTGTGTAAATATATATATTTTAATAGTGGGAGCTGGCACATGGAAGGTTAACTTGCAAAACTTCTGTAAAATAGTTGAAATTAAATTGTTTTATAACTGCACCATAAAAGAGATGTTATCATTCAGTTTCAGTGCAGCAAGGAGAAATGATGTCTAAAACTAGGGATCATTCTGCATTGTTTTATAAGTGATTTATTGTTTTATGTTTTCCAGCATTTGGAAACATCTGAAGGCTATGTATTTTCACAGGGAGATGCTAAATGCTAGCTGTTTCTAGCAATGGTTGTTGAGTCTGGGAACTGAAGTCAGGTGACAAAAAGTGATGTCATGCTGCAAGCAACCCAGCAGTAATATTTGATATTAATTTAAGAACTCTGTGAGAGAGTGACTGGGCATTTTGTATTCTGTCTCTGACCTGGCAAAATTAGCTGGAAATATCCACTCACCACAACTGTCTTGCCTTGCTGTAAGTTAAGTAGGGTATAGTAATTCCTTTAGATTTGATAAGGAATATAGTAAAGAATAGCTTACACGTTTTCTGTATTTATTTGAGACTGTCCTGCAATGTTGTTTTAAATATTTTCTGTGGTTTTGAACTCTGAAGTTACTGTGTTGATTTACTGAGTATTTTTTTTATATTTACCATTTAAACCCCCATATCCCAAAACTCATTGTACCAACAACCTGTATATGCAACTAATTTCAACTTTATACTTTGCTTGTGTACTAAACCTGTGGTGGTGGTGCTTTGGTAGCATTGTCGCCTCACAGTAAGATGCTGTCCGGTTCGATTCTCAGCTAGAGCATCTTCTGCATGGAGACATGCGTGAATGGGCTCACCTTCATTGAAGGTTGTGCATCAGGGCTAGTAACTCGGCATGTAAAAATCAATTACCAATCATTAGCGGACCGGAGTTCCACTGTGGCGACCCCTAACCAGGAAAAGCTGAAAGACACAACAACTTTGCCTGTGTACTGGTGCTTGTACATAATTAGCATAATATGTTGTCTTTCTATATTTTGACTTGCTCTAAATGTCTGGTATAACTGTGGAGTCTTTTCCAAGAGCTGTATATTATTCTGTTTGTAATTATTCTGTTTGTAATATTTTATTTACTGTCCTGGTCTGTCCTGTAATATTTTATTTACTATATTTTGTTTGCTATATATGTGTGCTTGTTTTACTGTTGGAGCTTTTCTCCCTGGGCCTCCACTGAAAATCGGCTTTTAAACCCAATGGACTTTCCCGGTCAACAAATGTCAATAAATAAATAAATAAATAAATTTTCTTGTTTTTTTATTATTTGTTATTAAATATATTTAAACCTAGCTTTGTGGCTGATATTTGTGAGACATATTTAAGCTCTGAGAGTACTTGCATATTTATTTGGCACCACTGTGCAGGCTACTCCTAATAGCCTTGCTTTTGGTCAGACTATCATTTGGATTAATAGTAATATTACACAGTAGGACTGGACACCCTTTGTTAAGGACCTTAAAGTAGCTGATAAGGGGTTCTTTTGGCAGTAATAACTACCTTATAGTCTGGGCAGAAGGGAGCATAGCTAGTAAACCTGGGCCAGACTTTCCCATGTGTGTGTGTGTGTGTGTGTGTGTGTGTGTGTGTGTGTGTGTGTGTGTGTGTGTGTGTGAGTGTGTATGTGTGTGTGTGTGTGTGTGTGTGTGTGTGTGTGTGTGTGTGTGTGTGTGTATAAAAGTAATCTCCAAGAGTGTGCATGCCAGCTACTTGGGGAGGGACACAAAGCACTGGATGGACAGAGAGAGTGTTGGAGGAATTGGCTTGGAACCCTGGCTAAGGACTCAACTCTATGGCTGTACAAGGGGGGGGGGGTCTTACTGGGGATCTGGAGAAAATGGGAGAAACCAGCCCCAGACTGACTGTGGTCTCTGTGTGCTCTTAAGGGAAATTGCACTTTGCTGTGTGTGTACTTATCATCCTCCCAGTATGTATGTCACCCACTGTTGCTAGTGGTGAGGACTGAGGCTTCTTGATTACTGGGTCAGTGCTGGGGCATCACAAGCACCTCCTGAATAAGGAGGTTAACCTATCTCGATGCTGAGAATGGAAGGGGATGGAGCTATGGTTGGTTAACTCAGTGTAGAACTGGGGGATGCAGAACACTTAATGGCATGGGAAGAGTCTTGAGGCAGTCCAGGTAAGCTAGAAGAAACAATCAACCACCTAGTAATGTGATATATCAATGGCAAGAAGCAATTAGAGATGCGTAGTTTCTTTGATCAGCTATTGTAGTAATAACTAGCATCATGAACTGAGTGGTAAAAAATGTTTAGATGAGGCCAAAATAGAGAAGCAAGCTGTTTGGAGGACAGTGGGATCAAGGCTGTAACTTCCCATGTAGTGTGTAGTCTGTTATATAACAAATTACTGTGTAGAAAGATTTAAGAAGAGCATACACTCTCGTTAGTCTGAGAAACTGCTTTTAACTGTGGTTTGGTGCTCAGCTTGATTTGAGATTTGGTAAGCCAATCCTCAGGTGAACAGGATATTCTGGATTTCAGTTGCAGCTGGGGGTTAATGTCCATGATGTTTTGGTGGTGGGGCTGTAAAAGAAAAAGACAAGAGTAATGACGAGTGGAAGGTAAAGAAAGAAGGGAGAGGAATGAGCAACCTAGATTAGTGTGAACAGTAAAGATAATTGTAGGGAGCAAATAACAGGAGTAAAATGTAGGTAGTTCCAAAGAAGAAGGAATTGCAGGAAGTGTTAATAATACCAGTCAGTATAGAATAGGCAGGAAAGGAAAAAAAGGAAATTTGAGACTGGAACAGGTCAGACTGAAAAACGGTCCACTTTGTTAAATGGAAGTGATCTGCAGTTCCTAACATAGAACTAGTTAGCGTGGCTCAACAGATGCAGTAAATCAGCATTTAACTATCTTTACAGCATCAGGAAAGCATTTATATTATTAGAAGCACTGTGCTAGAACATAAGTTTTTACAGATTGCCCAAAAAACAGTGCAGGATATAACGCATGGTACTACTAAGGCAGTGAATGGCATCATGATCATAAATCCACTTAACCATGAACCATTTACCAGTGAAAAAAACAAGTTAGGCAGCGTCAGATAATAGCATGTAGTATAGGTGAAGAACAGTTGGCTTTCTGTGCCATAGTTCACCAAGGGTGCATTAACATGAGTAATTAATTTCAACAAGAAACATGAGCATTTAACAGGGATGTACTACTACATCGCTAAGGGTAGATTAACATGAGCGCTTAATTTCACAAGAACATAAGCACTTAATGTCGCAAAAAACAGAGATGCACTACTATAAAAGTCATGGAAACCACAGATAGTTTAGGAGACGTATGCAGTATCAAATATATCGGCTTGTAACTCTCCCCCATTTGTAAGTTTAATTCAGGAGAGTCATACAGCATTATCTAACGTAATTGTTCCACTGTGCAAGTACACCTTTTAGCGAGAGCACCACAAACTTAACAACTGCAGTATAGCAACCAATGATTTAAATACATTAAAGGCACTGTGCAAGTAAAAAATAGAACACCATTTGCTGAATAAAAATAACACTTACTTGGTGAGCACACTATGGCCGGGACAAGGGGCTATGGCAGCACTGAGGAGAAACTTTTGAAAATGGTGCCTCCTGAATAAGGAGGTTAAGTAACCTTGGTGCTGAGAATGATAGGGGTTGGAACTACTGGTGGTTAACTCAGTGTAGAACTGGGAAATGCAGAATACTTAATGGTGTGGGAGGAGCCTTGTGCCAGCCCATGTAAGCTAGAAGTAACAATCAGCCACCTAGTAATATGGTATCACTGCAGAGGAGCAATTAAAGACGTGTAGTTTCTGTGATCAGCTTTTGTAATAATAACTAGCGCATTGAACTTAGTGATAAAAAATGTTTAGATGAAGCCAAAATAGAGAAGCAAGCTGTTTGGGGGGGTGGGGTTGGGGTCAAGGCTGTAACGTCCAGGGTAGTGTGCACTCTGTTATATAAAAAATTACTAGGTAGAAATATTTAAGAAAAGTATACACCCCATTAGTCTGAGAGATTGCTTTTAACCGTGGTTTGGTGGTCAGCTTGATTTGAGCATTGGTAAGCTGATCCTCAGGCAGACAGGGTATTCTTGATTTCAGTTGGGGGTTTGTTTTAGTGGTGGGGACTGCAATTAGTCTAAGAGACTGCTTCTTCCATGGTTTGGTGTTCAGCTTGATTTGAGCCTTGGAAAGCTGATCCTGAGGTGGACAGGGTATTCTGGATTTCAGCTGCAGCTGGGGGTTAATATCCACGACGTTTTGGTGGTGAGGACTGCCATTAGTCTGAGAGACTGCTTTTAACCGTGATTTGATGTTCAGTTTGATTTGAGCTTTAGTAAGCCAATCCTCAGGCAAAAAGGGTATTTTGGATTTTAATTGCAGCTGGGGGTTAATGTCCACAATGTTTTGGTGGTGGGTTTGGTGAGCACACTATGGCCAGGACAATGGGCTATAGTAGCACTGAGGAGAAATGTATGAAAATTTTGAGACAGTTTCAAGTCTTTTCAGGATATAAAATTAATGAAGATAAAATTAAAGCCTACAGAGATAAATTATGTACCCCCACAGAAATTGTTTCAGCAATACCCATATTTATGTGGACAAGATAAGATGAAGTATTTAGGCGTATGGATTAAAAAGGCTTCTGTTACGGCAGGTATGGATATGTGAGAAGAGACTATGCAAAAGATAATATGAACACTGATAAATTGCAAGTTTTTGTTTATGGATATGGACAGTAAGATGCAAGCTTTGAAAATGTTATAGTGGGGTCAGACACATTCTTGTCAATCAAAGAAGTCACGGACAATTATTAATAAAGAGTTGAAGAAATTTATCTGGGAGGGTAAGAGGGCAAGAGTTAAGTGGGATAAGTTGATCCTTCCTATAGAATAATGGGGGTTAGGATTACCTGATTTGAAGGGATATTTTAGAACTACACAGTTAAGGCTCATATGCATAACATAAACAGAAGGTTATAATGCAAAATGGAATGGATGATGATAAAGTAGGAGAGAAGTCCAAGAAATAGAGGGTGGAATTTTAGATGCAAATCCTTAAGGAGAATAATAATAATAATCATACAGAATATTATAGTCATAAAGTAGAAAAAAGTATTCTTGGAACTTTGCCAACATGAGAATGGAGGAAGGAGATTTTGCCAGTAGGGATGACTGCAAGTAGGGGTACAGAAAATAGGTAAGAGTGGGCTGGAGTTCACTGGAGACAACTGACAACAGTAACAAGGTATCACAAGCAAATACCTAGAGAGGGAAAGGAAATAGTGGAATGAAACCAAGAAGACAGTTGGACTGCACTCTAGAGACTGTCTTTCTTATTGGGATTGATATCAGAGTATAGGCAAAGAAAAAGGGATAGGAGAATCTTAAGTGAAAGACCTGCTCTGGTGGGGTTTTTCATCAAATCTAGAACATCAGTTCTGTTAAAAAAGGAATAATTAGTAGAGCATATAAACTATTGTATGATAACTATAAGAATCAATCAAAGAATGTTAGAAAAGTTTGGGAATAGAGACTGGAAAAGCAATTTACAAAAGAACAATAGGAAGACATACGTGTAGTTTCCAAGAATGCAACAAAGTCCTAAAGGTTTAATATATTTGCTTGGAAGTGCTTGCATAGGCATTGTTATTTCTCAAACAGACATCAAAGATTTTTTTCTCATGTAGATTGCAAAAGTTGGAGGTGCTATGGAGAAGAAAGAGGTAACTGGGGGCATGTGTTTTGGGATTGTAATGAGCTGACAGATTTAACAAATTCCCGACAGAGTTCTCACTCAGAAATATTGGATGAGCAAATGGCCATAACTAAGGATGTGATTTTTTTTTGGGGGGGGGGGGGCAAAGGATCTCAATTGACTAACACAGTAAAGCCTTATTAAGTTAAATTATATCGGTTGCTATAAAGCAATTTCTAGAAAATGGAAATCAAAGAATAAACTAACTGTATTTGAAGTATTGCAGATTATAAGAGATAAAAGAACTGGAAGAGATGTCCTTAGAAAGGGGAGGAGCAAATTACATATAAATAAATGAAAATTGTGGGAACAATACCTGCCAAATAATGTTCAGGAGGAGGAGTGATGTTTAAAGGAAGGCAGGAATTCAGCAATTTATGTAATGCTGGACTGATGATAATTTCAAGGAAAATATATGTAACGTATAATGTATGTAAATGGAAAAAATGTTACTATGTTTTGCTTTCTTTTTTTTTTTTGTTAATGTATGTTTGCTTAGTCTTAAGTAATAATTCAATAAAGATGTTTGAAAATATGTTTATGGTACTGTCTTGGTTGTATTGTACTGTATTTTTGCACATGGCCCTTATATCTCACTTGGCTTACTTGTGATTTAGAAGAGTGGATGCTTGTCATATTTCATTTTTGCCCATAAAAGAATGCTACATCACAAGTGCCAGTATTTTCTTATCTAGCATTCCTTTGTGTATGAACGTTCTGTTCAGTCTTTTTTGCATTCTAGCCCATTTGTTATAGTTTTGCCTGAGATGGTTTCCTTATTTCTTTTCTGCACAGCATGCACGTAGGTACTGCAGCATTATAGACTCCATATTGAATGCATGGGTGCATAGGCCGTGGGTTGTTTCAATGATCTCTGAGTTCCATATTGAAACAAATTCAGCGCATGTACTACAGAATAGCTTTCAATGAAAAGTGACTTGATTGTTGTGTTCTGTTTTCCTGAAATGGGTTAGAATGAGTTACTAATAGAAAACCAGATAGACTGATGTGTCAGAGATGGAAAACAAGGAAAAAATGCAGTGTAGTCCTCTTATTTAGAATGTACACTTTGATGAAACAGTTATTCTTTTTTCATTTTAGTTTAGGTTTAGTGTATACAGTGCTGTCATGGGCTCTCCTCCCTGCAACTGCCTCTCTGAA
The DNA here is from genome assembly GCF_019279795.1 of Protopterus annectens. Classification (NCBI taxonomy): domain Eukaryota; kingdom Metazoa; phylum Chordata; order Ceratodontiformes; family Protopteridae; genus Protopterus; species Protopterus annectens. Next base: position 566,616,878 of record NC_056739.1, on the reverse strand, counting down.
GGAATCTACATGACAAGCGACTCATAGAATTTTTTCATCCATTATGGTGGAAGTAATTACTGGGGAATTTACTGGTAAGATAGGGTTAGGAGGTGTGTGTGTGTGTGTGTGTGTGTGTGTGTGTGTGTGTGTGTGTGTCTGTGAGGTAGCAGTAGAGGTATAGTGAGGGATTACCTTAGGAGTGTGTATGTGTGTGTGTGTGTGTGTGTGTGTGTGTATATATATATATATATATATATATATATATATATATATATATATATATATATATATATGTGTATGTGTGTGTGTGTGAATGGGTAAATATGTGAGTGAATGCCATTGGGTAGGGGAGGGGTCTCTTTCATGTGTGTTGGATGATGTGTGGGTTAGGGTAGCTGTTATACTTCAACTCACACCTAGATTAATGAGCAGATCCTGCAACACTGGGTGGGAGCAACCACTAGCCACCAGGGATAACTCTTAAAAGTAATGCTGAGTGGCACTTTGAACAGGTATCAGAGGATGGGTGAAATGACTAGATATGAGAACAACTTTTATATTTCGTGCCTAAACACCACTTTAGCTATACAGGGATGGGGAAATGGCAAACATGTAGCCTTGACTTGTTTTTTGACACTGAATTAATTTTTGTTGAAACAGTTATTTGTTGACAGGTCATATCCCTTGGCATTTGTTTTGTGTGTTATAGGTAAGTTTCATCTAAAAGGAATTATAGATGTCCTTCTATATCACTTTTGCAGTATTCTTCACTAAAGTTATTCCCTGCCAAGGGTAGCCCAATGTCCAGCCAGTATACCAAAGCCTTAGGATTTTAAGGACATCATATGTCATACCTATGCTCACTGCTCATGGCATAGGGCATAAAGATGTTGTGTGGAAGTACATATCTCAGAACTTCTTTGTCACCACTCTGAATGCCATATTTGATTGTAGATCTGAATGTTCCTTCATTGGTACCCGTTACCAAGTCATTTTCAGATAAGTGCCGCTTTGGTGTTTTCTTCTTATCTCATTTTTCTTTTGTTTGTGAATTTACATGTCATCCAGAAAGGGAAAATGTCAGTGTGGGAGACAGATTCCCCATAAGGACTATCATGAGCAGTGTCTTTTTTGCTTGAGTGTTTCTCACAACCATACTAAGAGCTTCAGTTGTCAAATGTTTGTCCCTAAGACCCTTCATAGTCATTTCACCTCTTTGTCTATTTATCTGGAGAACCAGCGTCTTAAGTTATTGGTGTAAGATGGTATGGAGGAATCTTCCCGTCCAAAGGGTTAGCCATCTGACAAGAAGAAGACTAGAAAAGTTAGATGGATTTGGCTGCTGTACCACCTCTCTTGGATGTCTCTCTTGAGGTTGTGAAAGCCTGGAGTATCATCCAGTTGTTCCATTAGATTTCAAACCTGTCAGAGGCCAGCATGGCCAACATGGATCCAGCTTCTCTCAATGTCCAGCCGGTATAACAAAGCCTTAGGATTTTAAGGACATCGTATGTCATACCTATGATCCCTGCTCATGGCATAGGGCATAAAGATGATGTATGGAAGTACATATCTCAGAACTTCTTTGTCAACAGTCTGAACACCATATTTGATTGTAGGTCTGAATGCTCCTTCATTGGTACTCATTACCAAGTCATTTTCAAATAAGGCCACATAACGCATGCACTCAGGTCACTCCACAGCAAGTTCAAATATGACTCTGTCATTCTCCATGTTGGTGTGAATGACCTGAGACGTACCTCCCTGGACTACATGAAAAGAGACATGGAGGAGCTTTCTGATCTTGTAGCCCAGACAGGCATGACCCTAGCCCTGAGTAGCATCCTGCCATCACCCAGAAAGATACCACAGTACAAGGACAAAATGATTGACTTCAATCATTGGCTAAGCTTCTTGTGTCATTCTAAGGGGATCCAGTATATGTCTGCCTGGGATGACATGATCAACAAACCACAATACTTTGCCAGAGTTGGCCTGCACCTATCACCCTTGGGATTCTGGATACTGGCTAAGGCTCTTGCCATCCCTGTAGTGCCTTTTTTAGGCAAGATTCAAATGACAAATTCACCACAATAACAGATACAAGCAAGCAAAATCTGAGGGTAATGCTACTTAATACTAGAAGTCTAAACCTGAAAATGCAGTCACTCGAGGCACTCCTTAAAATGGAGAACATCGACATCTGTGCAGGTTCAAGGCTCCAGAGAGCACCCCTGCATTACCAGGCTATAATTCATAGCACACCTTTTGGCCACCTATCCCAGACCAAAGCACTAAAGGCGGAGGCATGTCCATATTCATTAAGGGTATCCACACCTCCAGGCTAGTTGCTCAGCATAATGCATCTGAGATTATCCAAGTGCAACTAACTCTGGGCAAGACCGCAATGCAAATTGTAGCTTGCTACAGATCCCCACCATGTCCCAAGATTCCCACTCCTCATTTCTTGATACACTGGAAAATATTAGGGTACAACCTAACACCCTAATAATGGGCGATTTCAACTACCTCACCATTAACTGAAAAAACTACTCTTGTGCTCAACATTTTCTGGAATTCATAAATTCCAATGCCTTACATCAACTTATCCACACCCCCACCAGGGGCAGCAATGTTCTAGACCTGGTCATTACCAACATGGGCAACTGGTGTTCCATATCAGAGGTCAATTCCTCGTTGGTCAAATCCGACCACAAGCAAATCACCCTAGACATCCACATCCCACCTCCACCCCCATTAGGGAAACCACCGTAAAAAATTTCTCCAAAGCCAACTTTACGCTTCTTAAGACAGAAGTGGCAAACTTCACGATACCCATGCTGAAGGACAATAGAGATATGACTGCTGAATCCTATACAATTGCACTTTATAAGCACTTACATGAATGCATGGATCGTGCAATCCCTAAAAGAACCAAGATGCGATCCTCCAAAAAAAGGAAGTCAATCTGGTGGTCCCCTGCTATAAACAAACTCTACAACAGAAAAAGAAACTGTTGCAAAAAACTGTTGTAAAAAAGAGTAAAATCCCATGATTGGAGGAACTCCGTGGTCAGCCTCAGTAAGAAGCTGAGATCCCTCATAAAATCCTCCAAAGCTAGTTATGAAAACAAAATCGCCACTGATTCTAAAGACAACCACAAAGCATTCTATAGCTATGTCAAGAATCTCAATGGCAACACTCAGATCTGCTCTGAGTTACAGCACAATGGCACTAAATATACAAAACCAACTGATATTGCCAACATCCTGGAAGATAGGTTCAGTGCTAACTTTACCCCTCTCTCATCCCCTAAAGGGCCCATCTCTATACCGGAAGAATGCAAAGTACCTGTAATCACGGCTGCACAGGTAAAAAACACACTCTCCAAAGCCAAGAACACAGCATCCATGGGACCTGACAACATCCCAGGCTGCATTCTAGATGAACTAGAGAATGAACTGGCACCCCACCTACGTACCATGTTCAGTCATAGCCTCACCTCAGGCTTTGTGCCCATTGAATGGTGCACAACAACAGTTAACCCACTCCACAAAGGGGGAGCCACCACGGACCCCAGGAACTACTGCCCCATTAGCCTGACAAGCCTGGTCTGCAAGGCTATGGAGCATATCATCATGGAACTTATAAACAATAACACTGGTAATCTCCAAACTCTGGACCCTACCCAGTTTGGGTTTGTAAAAGGCAGATCATGTCTCCTAAACCGGATAGACTTCTTTGAAGCGGTCACCAAAGTCGTAGATGAGGGTAAGGTGGTTCACACAGCCTATCTAGATCTTGCCAAGGCTTTCGACACCATCCCCCACTCTGGAATTATAGACAAACTCACTAAACTAGGTATAAATCCCTATGTCACAAGATGGGTTGCCAACTGGCTCACTGACAGAACCCACACTGTGAAAGTAGCAGACTCTAAATCCAACTTCAGACCAGTGACAAGTGGAGTACCACAGGGTACAGTCCTAGGTCCTCTCCTGTTTGGTATCTACTTCTCTGAAGTACAGGCTAACACAGAAGGTCTTTGGCTAACAAAGTTTGCAGATGACTGCAAACTAGTAGCCATAATCAAAACTCCTAACGATGTGGACATCCTACAAAAGGGCCTCACTGAGACAGATGCCTACTGTCAAAGCCATGGCCTCAAGCTCAGTGCCAAAAAGTGCATTGTCATCCCTTTTGGTAAAAACGCTGTACCCATGAATTACCACTTAGGCGGTAGTATACTTAACACCGAAAGTGTGAGAAGAGACCTTGGGACACAGGTGGACAGTAGTCTCTCTTTTGATAATCATACTGCCACAGTAGTCAGGAAATCCTTCTACGTGGCACACCTCATCACATAAGGTTTCTCATCCAGGAAAAAAGAGGTCATTGTTCCCCTCTACTCATCACTCATTAGACCCATTATAGAGTACAATGCCCCTTTTGGTATGTACCTCACAAGACATCTGGAACAACTGGAAAGGCCACAGAAATACCTCACAAAGAGGATTACTGGCCTCAAACAGATGCCCTACGCAGACCGTCTCAAAAATTCCAGCTTTATTGTGTCGCATGTCACCTACTCAGAGGCGAGCTTTCCCTAACATACAAAGCTATGTCAAACCCAGAGCTATTGGACATGCTCCATGTAAAGAAATCCCAATCTGTCCGAGCTACACTTTCTAGGGACCTAAACCTTGTCACCACAATAAACAGAACATGCTGGAGGGATCGATTCCTGTCCCAGAGACTTCCCATACTCTGGAACAAACTACCTATCTATATAAAACAAAGCTCTTCATTAGCACTCTTCAAGAAAAATCTTGATGATTGGATGGGATATAGGAAATTCACCCCGGGGATCACGTGTGTGGCTCTGCTTGACAGGGGCACAGGAAGATTTTCTTGGGTGGCAAAAGCCAGGGTACCATTTGGCTAGGCTTATATAGGCCCTAGGGCCAAAAGCCTTGTACCTACCTATGAACTTATGAATGTAAGTGCCCCTTTGGGGTTTTCTTCTTATCTCATTTTTCTTTTGTTTGTGAATTTACATATCATCCAGAAAGGGAAAATGTCAGTGTGGGAGACAAATTCCTCATAAGGACTATCATCAGCAGTGTCTTTTTTGCTTGGGTGCTTCTCACAACTATACTAAGTGCTTGATTTGTCATATGTTTGTCCCTAAGACCCTTCATAGTCATTTCTCCTCTTTGTCTATTTATCTGGAGAACCAGCATAGTAAGTTGTTGGTGCAATATGGTATGGAGGAATCTTCCCATCCCAAGGGTTAGACATCTGACAAGAAGAAGACTAGAAATGTTAGATCAGATTTGGCTGATGCACCACCTCTCTTGCATGTCTCTCTCTTGAGAATGTGAAAGCCTGGGGGATCATCCAGTTGTTCCATTAGATTTCTCTGTCACAACCCTGTCATAGGCCAACGTGGCCAGCATGGATCCAGCTTCTTTCATGTCCTTGGAGGCTCTGTAGACATCCCATGCAGAAGTTGAGGGGGACCCTCGGCTGATCATATCTGAGGGATCAAGGTACATTCCTCAGATTCTCAGATTCTTGTTTGGGAGGAGATTCCCACCTACACTGATTGAGTCTAGGCAAGGGTCCAAACCTCCTAAGGTCTTTAGGGCTGACATCCCCCTGAAGAAGAAGCAGAAAACTAAGCACATCTCCCCTGCTCCCAAAAATCCCCAATGTGGATGGCAGGAATTTATACAGGGGTTGTTTAATGCACTCATGGTCTTGAAGCCTCCCCAGGGAGTTTCTTTCCATGCCCTTCCTTGGTCATCTACTCCGCTTAAGAAGCCTAGGGATCTGGACTCTTCTGATGAAGGCTTTGAATTGGGGGGAAGAGTCTTTAGCATATTCCTCTCAGATTCCTTCTCCACTAGATTTTGGTTCTGAGGAGGAAGATTTCATTAGCCTAGATTCTTTCTTTGAGGAACTCTCTTTTGGGGATACTGTCTCTTGTATGATGGGTGAAAAAATTATATGGCTCTGCTTACTGCTTGCTGCTGCTTGCTGTGGGGTGGATTTGAAGTGTTCTTAAGACACTCAGTCTTGCTGGCTGGATTCTGCTAAAATTCAAAGTCTGGTTATATTTGCATTCACAGTCTGTTGCATACAGAAGCTTGCAGAATATACACTGATGAGAGAATATACTTTGCAGCATCAACTTTAGAGAGCAGTAACAAATAACTTTTTATAATAAACCAAACAGAACAACGTTGCAGCTTAAAGTACTGTTCCAAATTTACTTCTCATATAGTACAGATGATGTGAGAGATATAACATTTACCTTAGGACAAATGAGTCCCTACCATACCTCTAACATAACTGGATTTATACAGATCTTTATATACACTTTTAGTCATGCATAAACATATACATTTCCTCTTGATATTCTATTTTGGAGAATTGTTCATCCTGTAGAAACAATACTAATTGTTGCAGATGCTGACGCAAATTGCTGACTTAATGATATTATTTTTCAGCTTCCTTGTTTAACAATGTCTAGTCACATTTTTGCTGAATTTTATGAGAGACCAGCTTTTCTGACAGTGTGAACATCCTGTATTCTATTTGGATTTTTGTACAAGAACATCTGTTCTTTTGCCAATGCTAATAACAGTGTCCTGTTGTCCATGCAGAAAAACATATTTTTGAGGAAACACATTGTTCTGACAGTGTGATCATCCTGTATTCTATTTGGATCTTTGTATAAGAACATCTGTTCTTGTGCCAATGCTGATAAACATGTCCTGTTTTCCATGCAGAAAAACATATTTTTGAGGAAACACATTGCCACAGTGTCATTGTCCATTCTTTAAAAGCAGATTTTGCATTTTGCTCTTGCATACATCCTGTTTTTAAGTCTGTAAGGGAAAATGTCCATTCAGCAGGTTCCTTATTTTCCAAGCCATGGTCATTTAGTATGACTGCTGATCACATATTACTAAACTCTGTTTCTGCATTTAAGTAAGCTTTTTCTTTCAGCATATTTACAACAGAATTAATTTCAGCCTTATATTCATAATATCTAACAATTCCCTCTGTTTTTAAACATACTCAAAACATTTTATATAGAAAACACATTAAGAAACAAACCTATAGTCTTCTTTTGATACAAGTCAAAATGCAATTTTACATAGTTAATACAATGATATTAAGTATTACTACCAAAACTGAATGTATTTAACAACTTTTTCTTTTGCAGACCATTCTGTGAACATATTTTATCAGTTATGAGCTGTGTCTGCTTTAGTTTAACTTGATTAATTTATTTTTTTGTAATTACAGAATTTAATTTATGACTTAGAACTGTTTTATTAACTCTTTTTAAGTGTTGAATTAACTATAAGAGACAAATAACTATGTGCTACTGCAAGCATTTATACAATGCTGAAAATATACAGTTTTAATGTCATTTTAACCATAACATTGTGGTAATGTCTTTGAACTGCCCATTAACATCTTGGTAAAGTACTGAACTGGGCTTAGATAATAAATATTTGAAAGCAATTATTTTACTGGGGTAAAACCAGTGATATTACAACTTGACAAAGTAGTTTTGAACTTATTAAAATGTATCCTGATCAGTATGTATTTACACAGACTGTTTGCTGTTCATGCATTTCAATCTAGTAGGTATCCTGGACCCATTATTTATTTATTTATTTTTTAAACATGGTTTTTTACACATATTCATTACTAGACATTAATTTAATTTGTACTAAATTCTTCTGCATTTGTGCATACAAAGACTATCATTTGTACTGAAATTTTCTACATTTGTACATACAAAGACTATCATTTGTACTGAAATGTTCTACATTTGTACATACAAAGACTATAAAGTACATTTAGTCTAATCTTACAAATTTAATAACATTAATATTAAGCAAAATCTTGGAAAATGTCTCTTTAGAAATATCTAGTGGAATTGCCACCAAAGGCATATGTCCTGTTATTTTAAACTACATACTTAACAATTAAAATATTCATGCTTTTTTATACCAACATTGTTTTGCCCAAAACATATTAAAAATAGTGACCAATCTTGTTTAATTTTTTACATATCTTTACTCTCTCTTGTATAGCTGTAATCAGTTTTAAGCCATCTCTTGTTTTTTAAACCATCTCTTGTATAGCTTTACAGTTTAACAGGTTGTAAATACAATTTAATACTAAACAATACAATAATAACCATTATGATAGCTGTTAACAACTTGTAAAATATCTTATCCTGTCAGGTTTAATCCAGTTTACCAGTATTTTTAATACACTAATACCTGTTTTTCCCCCCATAAAAGAGTATTGTCAAGAAGGAATGAGATATTTCTTCCTGTAGCTTTATTTTAGACCCTTATTGTTTATTTTTTCTGTAGCTTTATTTCAGACCCTTGTTGTTTATTTTTTCTGTAGCTTTATTTCAGACCCTTGTTGTTTATTTTTTCTATAGCTTTATTTCAGACCCTTGTTGTTTATTTTTTCTGTAGCTTTATTTCAGACCCTTGTTGTTTATTTTTTCTGTAGCTTTATTTCACACCCTTGTGCAGTACTGCTTATACAGTCAGTGTAAAACTGAGAAAGTACCCCTCCCCCTGTAGTACTGCAGCACTATTTACCTGCTTTATGCTGTGAGAATAGAATGTATGTCAGCCTAACACTTTGGCCATATATTTACTTTAAAGCTGTTACTGTTTATTACCTCTAGTAGGTATTTATACCCTCCTGCACAATTGATTTGAACTGTATGTATACTATAGCCCATTTGCTGGCTGTACTTGATGCAACTGAGTTTTTTTTCTTTTAACATTTACTTGCAAACAGATTATCAGTGACATCTATGCACAATTGTGACTTTATTATACTTACCAAATAGTGTTGCCTGTAAACATTTTAACAATTATGTTTTAATAACAATGATGCTTTAGAAAAACTCAAACTACTTGTCTGGCAATCAGTCTTGTTTATCTTATCTTTCCAAAATTTCCTGTAACTATATATCTAGTCTAGGAAGGTCTAAGCTCACATTTCATACTCTGTAAACTATAGTTAATTTTTTGGCATTTTTCCTTTAATGTGATTGTGATTTGCATAACTATGCATTTATACTACATTACAATTAGCTTACATGGATTTCAGTATTTTTTATTTATTTATCTATTTAACTATTTAACTGTCCTGCCATTAATTTTACAAAAACTGACTAATACCATCTGTGATTTTCTTTTTAAAATTCAGAACTTCAACTGTTTGGTGTGGTGTTACTATACAATTATAAAAAATTGTAAAAAAACAAAATAGTTATTAGTTTAACCAACGCATGTTTATATTATTTATATTTGCTGTTGTCTGCCTGTTATTCTTGTGTATTGTAACAGATGTATTTTAGATGAAAAGAAAATACATGCATGTCTGTCTTGTATCTGTATAAGCATGTCATTATGACTTTAAATTTTTATTCATTATCTATTTTTATTTAATTTTATACACTAGAACAGTTTTGTTTACCTTTTGACTGTGTTAAGAATGGCAGTCATATGCTTTAATTTACTGTAGTACTGATAGATGTCTTGCTTTAACTGAATGAAAGTAAAACATTTAAAAATGATTTGTCTCTACCATGTATATTTAACCATTTTCAAAACATAAACATATTATAAAATATATTTCTTTTGCACAGATTAACTGTGTATGCAGGAAATTCCCAGTCTTTGTCAGTTGAGCTAATTTATTTCCTTTATCCTGCAACTGCTGTTGAATTTCCTGTGATGTTGCATGGTCTTTCTGACATTCTTTAGTAAGCTGTTCTGCTGAATTTGAAACTCGTATGCCCTTTTGAAAAGATGCATGTATAACTTTTATAAACTTCCTGAACTCATTGTGTGTCTTTTAGAAGTTTACTACATTCCTTTGTAACAAAATGTACTAGGGGTTCTATCAGTAACTGATTTGACTCACATGTGGTGACAGGACATAACTGTTCAACATCAGAATGTAATGGAAACACTTTACCCTTAGTTAATTCTGTGTGTGTGTGTGTGTGTGTGTATGTGTGTGTGTGTGTGTGTGTGTGTGTGTGTGTGTGTGTGTGTGTGTGTCAGCTATTTGGGCAGGGACATGAAACACTGGTTGGACAGAGAGGGTACTGGAGGTTTTGGCTTGACTACTCGGCTGAGATCTGAACCCTATAGCTGTGCCACTGGGGAGTCTTATTGAGGATCTGGAGAGAAAGGGAGAAACCAGCTCCAGACTGACTGTGATTTCTATGTGCTCTTAAGGGAAATTGTACTTTAGTGTGTGTGTGTGTGTGTGTGTGTGTGTGTGTGTGTGTGTGTGTGTGTGTGTGTGTGTGTGTGTGTGCTTGTTGCACTCCCAATTTGGATGCCCCTAACTGGTGCTAGTGGTGAGGATTGAGACTCCTTGATTACTGGGCCAGTGCACGGGTGTCACATATTAAAGTCATCACATTTCCCCACAAAACCTTGTATTTTACTGACAAAAATCAATAAAATAAGACTTCAAATTTCATTTCTCGTACATATTTAACACAACAAAAAATGCAAAAGAATTATTAGTTTTATCTGTCCTTTCTTATAATCATTACACACAATCCCTATTTTTATTGGATTCAGTCCAGAACTCAGACAAAAAAAAAGCATATTTTAAATCAGCAGGAAGACTGAGCACACCAGACCAATAATTAAATAACACAGGGATGAATGCAGTCAACAAATACATCATGGTATATATGACACTTTCATTATTACTATTTCTCTAGCCCTTTCTAGTCTCTTCCCTGTCTTTCATAATTTACTATTTTGTGCCAGACTTAACTCCTAAAATCTCTTGTTTTAGCTGTAAGATATATTCCTAATATATTTCTTGTCTCACCAAAGCCTTTACTTTTTTTCTTTATTCAGCTGTAATGCTCTACTATGTCACATGCCCCTTCTGCTATCCTGTCTTTTACTTGAACCAGTATATATACAAATAAAGGATCACTCGGAGGACAGCATATCGCAGTCTTATTTCCACTCCAAAATGATCATTAATAACCTTACTCTTTTGTTATACGTTTTCAAATTATTTACTGAACTTCTCTCTAATACTATACTTCCACAAACCCCAGGGTAAACTTTGGTGACTGACTCCATGAAATGCTTTTTTTTTACATTTTGGTGCTTTGGTGCTTTAACCCTACAACTATAGCCGCAAATACAATACTGTAACTGACTGCAATACTGCACAATTGGCAGATTGCGTCTGGGACACTTTCCTCAGCTTCTTTGCTAAAGGTAACAGAAAAGCAGGCTTTGCATCACTGGAAACAATGCCACATTAGGAGCTGTATGTGGAAATAGTGTTTACACACCACTATGCAAGCCAGCATTGTGAGTTCTGCTCTGAAACATCAGCGGATGACATACACCTCAAACTTTTATTTCCAAACTCAGGTACAATGACAAAAATAATCAGGGACAACATTTTCTGATTATAGCTGTGAACGGCCATTCTGAAATTGCGACTCAAGGATAATGACAAGGTAGGCATTACTCCGAACCAAATTTCCTGATTTTGTGACAACTTTAAATACTGCTACCAAGGATTGCTATCATTCCTCACTCTTGGTCTCTCTCTCTCTCTCTCTCTCACACACACACACACACACACACACACACACACACACACACACACCTTTTCAGTTTCATTTATTTTATTTTACACTCGCTAAACAGCGAGTGCAAAATAAAGGCTCCATCATTCTCAATGTTCACTCTGTCTCATATACACACACACATACATAGTCTCCTCTGCTTTCACACACACACACACACACACACACACACACACACACACACACACACACACACACACACACATACAAATTCGACTTCCATTCATGCATTCACTCACACATACAAACAGAAACATAACCACATACGTACACATACATAAACACACAGACAGATGTCTGGTACAGCAACTGAACTGCAGGCTACACTAATCCCTACAAAATAATGTAAAAAAGGTGCTTGCTTGAAATTTCCCTTGCACTGACTTTATTTCTGTCTGTCCTTTGGCTGCCTTGGGACTTACATTTAGATTGAATGCTGAGTCTTGGTAGGAAGTTAGTCTGGAGAGATAATGCTCACACTAAAAATGCAATGGTTTGCTGTGAAGAGGGATCCTGTAGCAGGCTATGTGTAGTATATGTCTTCTCTAAAGAGAAAGGGAGCAATGCTGCTACAGGAAACCCTATTTATTACCGCCAAGCAAAGAATTGTGAAGTGTGGAGGCGGAGATGTTATACAGGTGGCCATCACTGCATGTGTCTGATTGGCTGGACTGCGGGCTAAAGTCTTTGATTATTTTCTGAAACCTGTAATTGACTTTATAGATTTAGATCATTTAGACAAATTTTTTATTTACTTCAGGTGAAGGAAGGAAGGAAGAAAGGGAGTGTGCATTTGTCTGGGACAACTCTGTACATTAAAATGCAATGCTGACAAAATTGGCTAGCTGTGAGAGATTACAACCACAGAAAGCTGATTTTGTCAAAAAAAATCCTATATAAACTGTCGTCAACTCCACTGTGAAAATAAAGTTGAGAAGGTACTTAACAAAGTTCAGGTACCTTTTCAACTTAGTTTTCAGCAGTGGAGTTCAGCTGTGCTTGTAAACATAGTCTGACTACCAGAGGGCACTCGAATGTAATGTGCAAGGATAGCTATTGCCTCAGAGAGCACTCAGACGTAACTTTAGATGCACCCTGTGATGGTACTCGGGGTTAATGAGTTAAGGATCACTCAGGATTCTTGGGTTCTGTCCATCACCTGTCTGGCATAATTCATGGTGTGGAAATCCCTTCCTCTTTTTCTAGATATTCCTCAACCTCTTCAGGAACAGCAACCTTTCTTTCCAGGTGTGCCTCAGGGTCTTTTGTCTCAAGCCAGTATCAAAGTAGTTCCCACTCCCCAGGAGAGGAAGGCATTTTATTTCAGAATGTTTTTGGTTCCCAGGAAAGAAGGTACCTGGAGGCCTTTTCTGGACCTTTTTCAGCTCAACACTTTTCTGAAGCTCCCTTCCTTTCGGTTGCTGTCCCTCCATACTCTGTTTCCTCTACTTCTTCCTGGGGCTTTCCTGGTCTGTCTGGATCTCAAGGATGCTTATCTTCATATCCCTATTCATTCCTGTTTCAGGAAATATTTGTGTTTCTCTGTTTCTTCTTTGAATTTTCAGTTCGATACTTTGCCACTTGGCCTTCCTACTTCTCCAAGGAATTTCACCAAATGCCTTGCACATGTGATTGCCTTTTGCAGGATAAAGGGTATACAGGTCTTTCCTTACTTGGTAACTGAGAAATAAAACTGCACAAAGCTTACAAGGCAGGAACGTTTAGTACAAATTAAATAAAAGTAAAACAACAAAAGTTTGTTGGTTTACTTTTCTTTAATTTGTACTAAACGTTCCTGCCTTGTAAGCTCTGTGCAGTTTTATTTCTCAGTTACTATTTATTTTTACTGCACCATTCTGCATTCTCCATCCATTTTTCTTTTGGCTACTATTTTCCTTACTTGGAGTACCTGCTCATTCAAGCCTCTTCCCCAGAGGCCTTGCTTCAGCACCTTCAGTATGCTATTTACCTTTTTCAGAGCCTAGGGTTTACAAAAAATTTCCAGAAATCCATCCTGACTCCTTCTCAGGATCATGTTTTTCTCAGTTGCAGACTCTAGACCATTCTCATGCTGGCTTCCCTGCCACTACCCACGGCTCTTGCTATAATTGCCTTTTTTTCAGTCCCTTCTTCCTCAGGTCTCAGTTACAACCAAGCAATTTCTAAGGGCTCTGGGATTCATAACTTCCACCATTCCTATGCTACTTTAACCAGAATGTATGTGAGGAAGGTAGAGTGGTTCCAAAGTCAGTATGGCTCTAACACTGTCATCCTTTGAACTTTCTAGTCCCACTTCTTCCACGTCTTAAGCTAGTGCTTCAGTGGTGGATTCATCAGCTGACTCTCAACTCAGGACTTCCTTTTCAGCCCCCAGTCCCCTCTCAGGAACTTTTTTGGATGCCTCAGACGCAATGTGGGATGCTTCTTTTGGCCCTGTCAAGGTTCAAGGTCTTTGACCCATTCATCAGAGGGCAGCCCATGAGAGCTCACCTTCTTGCTCTTCAGGCCTTTCATACTATTTTTCTTCCAGGGCCTCTCAAAATCTTTACAGACAATGCCACAGTGATGTGGTACATCAACAAGCAAGGGGGGACACAGTCCTACATTCTATGCAGACTAGCTGTTCAAGTTTGGGATCTGGCTGTCCAATATCAAGTGACTCTTCGGGCTGTTTTTATTTCTTCAGAACAAAACATTGTGGCAGATTGTCTGAGCAGGTCCATAACACAGGCTTACAAGTGGATGCTTCACAGAGATGTGTTTTAGGACATTGTCCACCAGTTTGGTACTCCTCAGGTAGATCTTTTTTGCCTTCCTTCTGAACAGACAACTTCCTTTTTTTTTTTTTGCACCAGAGTCTCAAGTCCTCTGGAATGGAAGGTGGATGCCCTGTCTTTTTCTTAGAAGCGGATGTTTTCTCTATGCCTTCCCTCCCCTCCCCTTCCTTTCATACTGAGGGTCCTGCTCAAGATAGAGCAAGACTCCCCCATAATCTTGTTGGTGACTCTCTTTTAACCCAGACAGCATTGATTCCCTCTTCTTCTGCACTTAGCCAAGGGCAGTCACCACAGATTACCTCACAGCGTGGACCTACTTACATAAGACAAGGGGTCTGTCATCCATCCTCACTTGTACATTCTTCAACTGAAATTGTGGGTGATAGGGTTTTGTTCCCTTTTAGCCACCTTTTTTTTTCTGAGGATGTGCTTCTGGGTTTGCAGGAGGCCAGGAAACCCACTACCGGGAAAACTTATCTGTCCAGTTGGAAGAGATTTTCTGTCTGGTGCCTTGCTTATTACCTGGATCTACTTTCTATGGTGATTCCTCTGGTTCTGTCTAGTTTCATAGGTTCATAGGTAGGTACTAGGCTATCTGCCCGAGGGCATTTATAAGCCTAGCCAGAGTGTGTCGGCTTTCACCACCCCATTGATTAATTAACTGATCCTCTGTCAAGCAGAGCCAATGAAGTGATCCCAGGGGTGTATTTTCTGTTACCCATCCACTCGTCAAGGTTTCTCTTGAAGAGTGTTAGTGAGGGGCTCTGCCTAATGTAGTTTGGAATTTTGTTCCAAAGCATGGGGAGTCTCTGTGACAGGAATCTATCCCTCCAGCATGTTCTATTTATTGTTGTGGCAAGGTTTAGCTCACTAGACTGTGTGGCTCGTAGTGACTTGGATTTCTTTAGGTGGTGCATGTCCATCAATTCTGAGTTGGACATGGCTTTGTAAGTCAGGCAGAGATCACCTCAGAGTAAGCGATATGCCACCGAGTACAGCCAGAGTTTTTTCAGTCAGGCTGCATAGGACATATGTTTAAGGCTAGTAATCTTTTTGGTGAGGTACTTTTGTGGTCTCTCCAGCTGTTGGAAGTATCTTGTGAATTACATCCCAAATGGGGCATTGTACTCTATGATGGGTCTGATGAGTGACGAGTAGAGAGGCACTATAATCTCTTTATTTCTAGATGCAAACCCTTTAGTAATTAGATGGGCCACATAGAAGGGTTTTCTAACTACTTTGGCAATATGATTGTCAAAGGAGAGATTACTATCTACCTGGGTCCCCAGATCTCTTATTACGTCTTCTGTATTAAGGGGGCTGCCACCTATGTGGTAATTCGTGGGTGTTTTGTTTTTCCCAAATGGGATGGTTATGCATTTTTTGGTGTTTAGCTTGAAGCCATGACTTTGACACCAGGTGTCCATCTCAGTAAGGCCCTTTTGGAGGATGTCCATGGCAGCCAGAGAGTCAATTATGGCTCCCAGTTTGCAGTCATCAGCGAACTTGGTTAGCCATAGTCCTCCTGTGTTTGCCTGTACTTCTGAGAAGTACATGCGAAACAGTAGGGGTCCCAGGACCGAGCCTTGTGGAATACCCACTTGTGACTGGTTTAGAGTTGGACCTGGAGCCCGCTATTCTTACTGTGTGAGTTCTGCCTGTAAGCCAGTTGGCAACCCATCTCATGATGTAGGGGTTTATGTTCAGGCTGGTGAGTTTTTCTGTAATACCTGAGTGGGGCATGGTGTCGAAAGCCTTGGCGAGGTCAAGGTAAGCTGTGTGAACAACCTTTCCCTTGTCTATGACCTTGGTAACTGTCTCAAAGAAGTCAGCCAGGTTTAGTTCATAGGTTCATAGGTTCATAAGTAGGTACTAGGCTATTGGCCCTAGGGCCTATATAAGCCTAGCCAAACGGTACCCTGGCTTTTGCCACTCAAGAAAATTATTTTCCTGTTCCCCTGTCAAGCAGAGCCACAGAAGTGATCCCCGGGGTGAATTTCCTATCTCCCATCCAATCATCAAGATTTTTCTTGAAGAGTGCTAATGAGGAGCTTTGTTTGATATAGATAGGTAGTTTGTTCCAGAGTATATGAAGTCTCTGAGACGGGAATCCATCCCACCAGCATGTTCTGTTTATTGTGGCGACAAGGTTTATGTCCCTAGAGTGTGTAGCTCGGAGGGATTGGGATTTCTTTATGTGGAGCATGTCCAACAGCTTTGAGTTTGATATAGCTTTGTATGTTAGGCAGAGATCACCTCTGAGTAGACAATATGCGACAGAGTAAAGCTGGCGTTTTTTGAGATGGTCTGCATAGGGCATCTGTTTGAGGCTGGTAAACCACTTTGTGAGGTATTTCTGTGGCCTTTCCAGTTGTTGTAGATGTCTTGTGAGGTACATACCAAAAGGGGTGTTGTACTCTATAATGGGTCTAATGACTGATGAGTAGAGGGGAACAATGACCTGTTTTTTCCTGGATAAGAAACCTTTTGTGATGAGGTGTGCCACGTAGAAGGATTTCCTGACTTCTGTGGCAATGTGATTATCAAAGGAGAGACTACTGTCTACCTGTGTCCCAAGTTCTGTTATCACACTTTCAGTGTTAAGTAGACTACCGCCTATGTGGTAGTTCATGGGTACAGAGTTTTTACCAAAAGGGATGACAATGCACTTTTTGGCATTGAGCTTGAGGCCATGGTTTTAACACCAGGCTCAGCCCTTTTGTAGGATGTCCACATTGTTAGGAGTTTTGATTATGGCTCCTAGTTTGCAGTCATCTGTGAACTTTGTTAGCCAAAGACCTTCTGCATTAGCCTGTACTTCAGAGAAGTAGATACCAAACAGGAGAGGACCCAGGACTGTACCCTGTGATACTCCACTTGCCACTGGTCTGAAGCTGGATTTAGAGTCTGCTACTTTCACAGTGTGGGTTCTGTCAGTGAGCCAGTTGGCAACCCATCTTGTGACATAGGGATTTATACCTAGTTTAGTGAGTTTGTCTATAATTCCAGAGTGGGGGATGGTGTTGAAAGCCTTGGCGAGCTCTAGATAGGCTGTGTGAACCACCTTGCCCTCATCTACGGCTTTAGTGACCACTTCAAAGAAGTCTGTCAGGTTTAGGAGACATGATCTGCCTTTTACAGACCCGAACTGGGTGGGGTCTGGAGTCTGGAGATTACCAGTGTCATTTTTTATAAGTTCCATGATGATACGCTCCATAGCCTTGCAGACCAGGCTGGCAGGCTAATGGGGCAGTAGTTCCCGGGGTCCGTGGTGGCTCCCCCTTTGTGGAGTGGGATAACCATTGCTGTGCATCATTCAGTGGGCACAAAGCCTGAGGTGAGGCTATGATTGGTTCTTAGGTGGGGTGCCAGTTTGTTCTGTAGTTCATGTAGAACGCAGCCTGGGATGTTGCCAGGTCCCATGGATGCTATGTTCTTGGCTTTGGAGAGTGTATTTGTTACTTGTGCAGCCGTGATTACAGGTACTTTGTATTCTTCCGGTATAGAGATGGGCCCTGTTGGGGATGAGAGAGGGGTAAAGTTAGCACTGAACCTGGCTGCCAGGATGCTGGCAATATCAGTTGGTTCAGTATATTTAGTGCCATTGTGCTGTAACTCAGAGCAGATCTGAGTGTTGCCATTGAGATTCTTGACATAGCTATGGAATGCTTCGTGGTTGTCTTTAGAATCAGTGGCGATTTTGTTTTCATAACTAGCTTTGGAGGATTTTATGAGGGATCTCAGCTTCTTACTGAGGCTGACCATGGAGTTCCTCCAACCATGGGATTTTACTCTGTTTTGCAACAGTTTCTTTCTTCTGTTGTAGAGTTTGTTTATAGCAGGGGACCACCAGATTGGCTTCCTTTTTTTGGAGGATAGCATATTGGTTCTTTTAGGGATTGCACGATCCATGCACTCATGTAAGTGCTTATAAAGTGCAATTGTATAGGATTCAGCAGTCTTATCTCTATTGTCCATCAGCATGAGTGTCGTGAAGTTTGCAACTTCTGTCTTAAGAAGCGTAAAGCTGGCTTTGGAAATATTTTTTAAGGTGGTTTCCCTAATAGGGGTGGGGGTGGGCTATGGATGTCTAGGGTGATTTGCTTGTGGTCGGATCTGACCAACGAGGAATTGACCTCTGATGTGGAACACCGGTTGCCCATGTGGGTAATGACCAGGTCTAGGATATTGCTGCCTCTGGTGGGGGTGTGGATAGGTTGATGCAAGGCATTGGAATTTATGAATTCCAGAAAACGTTGAGCACAAGAGGTGGTACATGAGTAGTTTTTCCAGTTAATGGTGGGGTAGTTGAAATCACCCATTATTAGGGTGTTAGTTTGTACCTTAATATTTTCCAGTGTATCAAGAAATGAGGAGTGGGAATCCTGGGGCATGGTGGGGGATCTGTAGCAAGCTACAGTTTGCATTGCGGTCTTGCCCAGAGTTAGTTGCACTTGGATAATCTCAGATGCATTATGCTGAGCAATTAGCCTGGAGATGTGGATATCCTTAATGAATATGGACACACCTCTGCCTTTAATGGTTAGGTTGCCGAAAGGTGTAGTATGAATTATAGGCTGGTAATGCAGGGGTGCTCTCTGGAGCCTTAAACCAGGTCTCTGTCACTGCATAGATGTCGATGTTTTCCATTTTATGGAGTGCCTCGAGTGAGTGCATTTTGAGGTTTAGACTTCTAGCATTAAATAGCATTACCCTCAGTTTTTGCTTGCTTGTACCTGTTACGGTGGTGAATTTGTCAGTTGAATCGTGCCTATAAAAGGCACTATAGGGGTGGCAAGAGCCTTAGCCAGTATCCAGAATCCCAAGGGTGACAGGTGCAGGCCATCTCCGGCAAAGCATCGTGGCTTGTCGATCATGTCATCCCAGGTAGACAGATACTGGATCCCCTTAGAATGACACAAGAAGCTTAGCCAGTTGTTGAAGTCAATCATTTTGTCCTTGTACTGTGGTATTGTTCTGGGTGATGGCAGGATGCTACTCAGGGCTAGGGTCATACCTGCCTGGGCTACAAGATCAGAAAGCTCCTCCATGTCTCTTCATGTAGTCCAGGGAGGTACATCTCAGGTCATTCACACCAACATGGACAATGACAGAGTCATATTTGTACTTGCTGTGGAGTGACCTGAGTGTATGCATCATGTGGCGGATCCTGGCACCAAACAAACAGCTGACAGTAACTTTCTCCTTGTTTAGCTTGGTGAGTGGAACATCAGTGTGCCTAACTATAGAGTCACCTATGACTAGAGTGTTGGGTACATAGTTATGCCTTATGGGTTGTGGTTGAGTGGCACACTGAGTTTGTGGGCTATGTGTCATTTAGTAGGCATGATCTGTCCATAACAAAGCCAAACTCGGTCGGGTCAAGTGTTTGGATGTTCCCAATGTCTTTTTTAATGAGTTATATGATGATGCGCTCCATAGCCTTGCAGACCAGGCTAGTCAGGCTTATGGGGCAATAGTTACCAGGGTCAGTTGTGGCCCCTCCTTTGTAGAGTGGAATAACCATTGCTGTGCGCCATTCTATGGGTACGTAGCTTGTGGAGAGGCTGAGGTTGAACAGCATGTTTAGGTGGGGGGTTATTTCATTCTGTAGTTTGTGCAAGATGCAGCCTGGGACACCATCTGGCCCCATTGATGCTGTGTTTTTGGCTTTTGAAAGGGCTATTTTCACCTGTGCATCTGTTATTTCCGGGACACTACACTTTTCCAGTATTGTTGTGGGCCCTTTTGGGTTGAGAAGGGGGGTGAAGTTTGCACTGAATCTATCTGCCAGGATGTTGGCAGTATTGGTAGATTCAGTATATTTTGTGCTATTTTGCACTAGTTCAGTTCATATATGCGAGTTGCCACTTAGATTCTTAACATAGCTAAAGAAGGCTTTGTGGTTATCTTTTGAATCCTTGGCTATTTTTCTTTCGAGGTTAGCCTTGGATGATTTTATGAGGGACCTTAGTTTCTTACTGATACTGATCAGGGATGTCTTTCCTTCTTGGGATTTGCTTTTTTTCTGAACTAGTTTTTCCTTCTGTTGTATAGCCTGTTTATGGCAGGGGTGCACCAGACTGGTTTCCTTCTCTTAGAGGAGTGAGTCTTGGTTTTGCTAGGGATGGCACGATCCATGCATCCTAGTAGGTGCTCATAGAGTGCATTTGTAAAGGTTTCTGCATCTTGGGCAGCGTTATCCTTTAGTGTGGGGGCTGTGAAATTTACCACCTCTGTCTTATGTAAGGTGAAATTTGCTTTAGAAAAGGTTTCGCTGTGGTTTCCTTAGTTGGGGGTGGTGGTGGGGTGTGGAAATCCAGAGTGATTAGTTTATGGTCTTATCTAACCAGTGATGGGTTGACCTCCGGTGTGGAACACCTATCGCCCATGTTTGTGATGACCAGGTCCAATATGTTTTCACCTCTGGTAGGGGAGTTTACCAACTGATCCAGGGAATTTGAGTTGATGAATTCCAGGAAGCGCTGGGCCTGGGAGTTTGTACTCACGTAGTTTTCCCAGTTAATGGTAGGGTAATTGAAATCACCCAATATCAGGGTGTTCGGTAGGACCTTCATGTTTTCCAGTGTCTCCAGAAAGGTGGGGTGATGGCCCTGGGTCATAGAGGGTGATCTGTAGCTGGCCACAATTTGCATTGCAGATTTGCCTGATGTTAGTTTCACATGAATGATCTCAGAGGTATCATGCTGCACCACTAACCTGGAGGTGTAGGTATCCTTGATGAATATGGATACACCCCCTCCTTTTGTGTTTCAGTCCATGTTCTGTGGCTGAAACGTGTGGTATGAGTTGTAGCCCAGTAGTGCTGGGGTGCTCTCTGGAGCCTTGAACCAGGTTTCAGTTACTGCACAGATGTCGGTGTTCTCCATACTGAGGAGTGCTTCGAGCGCATGCATTTTGAGATTTAAATTCCTGGCATTGAGTAGCATAATCCTCAGTTTTTTGTTAATTGTGCTGTTTATGGAGGTGGGTTTGACTTTTGAGCCTTGCCTAAAAAAGGCACTATGGGGGCAGCAAGAGCCTTGGTCAGTATTTGAAAGCCTAGGGGTGACAGGAGCAAGCCGTATCTTGCGAAGCAACGTGGCTTTGTGTGAATTGCTCGATTATGGGCTGGCATAGTCTTCAATTAAAGCTCACCTCTCAGCTATTTCTGCTTGTCTGCCTTTAACTCCTTATTTGGCCTCTAGGTTTGAGGTCAAACAATTTCTTAAAGTTGTCCTTCATATAAGGCCTCCCGGGAAACATATTCCTCCTTCCTGTGACCTTAATTTTGTTCTTGAAAAACTGACTTGGTCTCCTTTTGAGCCTACAGCTTCAGCTTCCTTGCAGAATTGTATATGGAAGACTGTTTTTCTTTTGGCCCTTATTTTTGCTAAGAAGGTGTCTGAGCTTTAGGATATTATGGCTGTTCCTCCTCTTAGTTTTTCATAGGGATAGGATGTCTCTTCATAATAATCCTTCTTTTATGCCCAAATTGGTTAATGAATTGTCTCTTAATCAGTCTGTTAATTTGTCCACCTTTTTTCCTTCTCTGCAGTCCACTAGTGAGAAGGTTCTTCACACCTTGGGTTTACATAGGCAGCTCAGGTATTATTTGGACAAGACTAAGGCCATTCACAAGTCTGTGCAACTTTTTGTTTCTTTTCATCCCAGATCTCTTGGTTTGGCTGTTTCTAAGCAAACCAATTCTTCACTGATCTCTAAGGCCCTTTCTTTTTGTTACTCCTTTCATGGGAAAAGCCTTTCTGCTTCTGCTCATTCCACCAGGGTTGTGGCTTCCTCTGGTGCTTTTCTTCAAGGGCTTGGATAACACTTCCATCCTTGAGGCTGCTACTTGGTCCTCTGTCCATACCTTTACTAAGCATAACAGATTGGATGTTTTTTACAGAGCAAGAGATAGCTGTGCCAGAGCTGTCCTGCATAGTTTTTTGGAGGGTTCTTCTGAGCCTTCCTCCTCCGAGGTTTCTTCTTGAATTTTTGTACTCTTCCTTTAGTGAAGAATACTGCAACAGTGATATTGAAGGACACAGTACAATTATGTACAATCTTACAATAACAGTAGCTGTACTTCTCTTCATTGTTGCAATATTTGCACCCTCTCTCCCTCTTCCCCCTTTTCTCTTCTTTTTTTCCTTCTGGATGCTCCTCCTGGTGCTATTCAGTTCTGGGTGTGTATGTCCGTATGTTACCTTTATGTTCTACTCTGGGAGCTGGGAGAATACATGTGATGTACAATGTCCTCAAAATCCTAAGGCTTTGGTATACTAGCCAGATGTTGGGCTATCCTTGGCAGGGGATCCCTTTAGTGAAGAATACTGCAACAGTGAAGAGAAAGACATCTACTGTTAAGGTAAGATTTTACACAACTGTAATTTTTGTCCCTATTTTGTGGAAACCTCTACGTATCAGTGATGACAATAAAGTACAAAGCAATAGTATTATTTATTTCAAGGCTATATGTTTGTCATTTCCAGTGACAATAAACAAATTAGGAATATAATATCTAAGCATTGACAAGTTTTGAGCTACTTTATTGGACTTTCTAGTAAGGTGAGTTAAACCACATTTTTATTGTAATAGTGGCATGAATATTAAGACCTGTTTAGAGAGTGCTAAACTAGACTGAAATTCCATGAAATCCAATAAGCAAGCAGGAATCACCTTTTATTATATAGTGCCTTAGCAACACACCTTTAAAGACTAACCTTTCTTTTCTTATTTCTTTTTGGTTTACATACATTGAACTTCCAACCTGCGGGTTGGTATGGTAAAATGTGGCACCTGAAAGAAGTACAGATGAATTAATGTCAGTAAACATGTTACAGTTGGTGATAGAACTATTTATAGCAAAGGATTTTTAATTGTGGTAGCACTTAAGTGGTGTACCTTGTGACATGTACCTCATAGGTTCATAGTTTCATAGGATGTTACTAGGCTATTGACCCGTGGGTCTTTACAAGCCTAGCCATTAAATTCCAGTATAATACTAGATGAGAGGTATCATCTATGTCCAAGGTTTTTCTAGCAAGGACTACCCATGTCCAGGAGAAAAGCCAGGGCAATCCCCAGCAGAAATGTACGGTTTTCCATCCAGTCATCCAGGTTGTGCTTAAAGGGGTAATGGAGGTGCTCTGCTTGATATGGATTGGAAGCCTATTCCAGATGAGTGACAACCTCTGAGAGCTGTATCTGTCTCTCTAGCAGGTCCTGTTTATGTTGCAGGCTAGATTGAAGTCCGTGGAACAGGAGACTCTAGTCTGTTTGACTTATGGATGTGCAGCATTTGCATTAGATTTGGGTCAGATATAGTTCTGTAAACTAGACATAAGTCACCTCTAAGTAGTCTATACGCTACTGAATACAGTAACAGCAACTTCAGTCTGTCTGTATAAGACATGTGCTGGAGACCCTGAATTTTCTTAGTTAGAAATCTCTGTGGTCTCTCAAGTTGCTGCAGGTGTATGGTATGGTACATACCAAGGGAACATTATATTCAATAATAGGCCTGATGAGGGAAGAGTACAGGGGAGTTATAACCTCTTGAGGCAATGCCTTTGCTAATCAGGTGAGCAATGTAGAATGCCTCAGTAGACACATGGTGGTCAAAGTTGAGGTCACAGTCAACTTGTGTTCCCAGGTTTCTCACTACTGAATTGATAGTTAGGGTACTATTGTTTATTTTATATTCAACAGGGACATTGTTTTAACAAAGGGAATAATGATGCATTTTTTAGCATTTAGCTTAAGACCATGGCTTTGGCACCAATCATTGGTCTGTGTAAGCCCCTTTTGAAGTACACTGACATCTCCAGGGGATTCAGTGATAGCACCTAATCTGCAGTCATCCACAAACTTGGTTAACCAGAGCCCCTCCATTTTGGCCTGTCTTCTGAGAAGTATATGCCAAACAAGAGAGGGCGGAGCACCAACCTTTTTTTAGGACCCCATTGGTGACAGGTCTGTTAGTAGAGGTAAAATGTCCCATTCTGACTGAGTGTTGTTGATCTGTGAGACTACATAGGGGTTGATATTCAACTGGGTTAGTTTGTCAGTGATACCCGAATGTGGGATAGTGTTGAAGGCCTTGGCCAAGTCAAGATAGGTTGTGTGCATGGCTTTGCCCTTGTCTGTGGCTCTGGTCATGCTCTCGAAGAAGTCCACCAGGTTTAGCAGGCATAACTTGCCCTTGACAAAACCAAACTGGGATGGATCCAGGGTTTGGAGGTTGCTGTTATCCTTATTTATGAGGTCCATGATAATTCTTTGCATTGCCTTGCAGATGAGGTTGGTTAAACTTATCAGTTTGTAGTTATCTGAGTCTATTGCCAAGCATCCCTTGTGGAGGGGTTAGCAGTCATTGTTTTCCATTCACTGAGGACAAAGACAGTACTCAGGCTGTGGTTGAATAGAGTGACTAATGGAGTAGCTAGCTCTTGTTTTAGAACATTAAGAGCACAGCCTGGAATACCATCTGGTCCCATTAAGGCTGTGTTCTTAGCCTTGGAGAGAGCATTGATGACTTGCTGTTTGGAGATGCAGGGAGGAGGAGATGATGAAGACATGATTTGTGGTACACTTGGGGAGGATAGGGGATGAACCTTTCATCAAACCTGTCTGCTAGCAGGTTTGCAATTTCCTCAGGGTCAGTGTGTGTGATGCCATCTGTAATTAGTTTAGCACACATCTGAGTCATACCTTTTAGGTTGTGGATGTAGCTGAAGAAAGCCTTATGGTTATCCTTGGCTATGGTTGTTAAATTTTTCTCATAGTTGCTCTTTGAAGATTTTACAATTTGTCTTATTTGCTTGTTTAGGTTGAGGAGGATGCTGTTCCATTCTGGGATCTCACTTTTGTATTTTTAGACAGCAGCGTCTTTCACTTATTGTATAATTTATTTATGCTAGATGTCCACCAGGATGGTTTGTTTTTTTCTTGAGGATCTTGGCTTTAATCCTATCCAGCATGGCTGTGTCTGTACATTTGTGTAGATGTTTATATAGGGTATTAGTGTATACCTTAGTATAGCTGTCAATGCCGTCTGTGGGCACTTGTGCTTGGAAGTCAATTATACCTTTCCTTAAGAGGGTATAGTTAGCTTTGGTCAAGTTTTTTATCTTGACTTCTCCTTTAGGGGGTTCAGGTGCTATTACCACTTTAAAAATGACTGGTTTATGGTCAGATTTAACCAGTGCAGGCCCTACACTTGAGGCATTGCATTGGTCACTGATATCGGAGGGGACCAGGTCTAGAATATTAGAACCCCTTGTGGGGTGGTGCACTATTTGTTCCAGGGCATTTGAGTTAACAAAGTCCAGGAACTTTTATTATAATGATGGCAATGGTGTTCATCTTACTATGTGCATAGGACTGAGAAGAGACTGAGGGATAGCATGTACAACACATGTAGCTGTAAGAAAAAATGATATTACCAGTGCTATTTTTGCATTAGAGAAGGTTCAGTATTTGGGTAGAGGGGCTGATTGGCAAAATTATTTACTTAAAAATAATTATTTTGGTAATTTGAATTAGCTGCTGAAACACCACAAAAGGTGTATTTTGAAACAGAAACACAACAGAGTGAAATAATCTTTTTTTTTTCTGATCACATGGATAGATGCATATTGTATAAATGTTTCATTTCCTTTATGTTTTGTCATTCTAATGATGTCTTTTCATTTAGATGAATGTATCAATAAATTTTATGGTCAGTTCATACTGTGTGGTCAATCTGTTGTTATTTTTATCTATGATGTGTTAAGGAGTCCTCCTGAAAGGTTGCAATGTCAATATGGTTTTAAAGACACCATAACCTTTACATAGCTTTTTATAAAACAGGAGCAGGTCATGGTCTACCAGGATTTCATGGTGCTCCAGTCCTATATAGGATTAGAATAAGGGGCTTATTTTGAGCTATATTTAGAAAGGCATGCCTTTGGTATAAACTCCAAAATATGAAGGAAGACAAGCTGGTTTTATTTATATTTTTATTATTTTTCTGCATGTTTGCATGGCTCAGTGTGGAGAGCAGCAATGCCAAGCCGCACTTACATGTAGACAGCTGAAACCTGCTACACATGTAAAAATTTAAACCAGATGTAATTACGTATCATAATTAACTATAATATTTTTCAGTTGTAATTTTTTTTTGTAATTGCCGTTTGTGTGGTGCAGTGGGCTGCAGAACCAAGCATCACATATACACACATAGCCAACACCTGCCAGACATCTGAAAATAGAAACCGGATGTAATTAATTATTTATTTATAGGTTTGTTTATGCGTGTTTTGTGCAGTACAGTGCTCAGCAACACTAACAGGTAGCCTAGTGGTATATATGAAGATATAGTGGGTCTCATAATCTCCAAGTAGCTAAATGGGTAGACGGTCATGGGTTCCAGTCCATAGCAGGCAGAGCATGTTTGTAATTTATTGTACAATTTTTGTTTAATTTAATAAACAAATTGTGAAATATGGCACTGCTGTGATCTGCTAAGCTTTGCTCAACCATGCTAAGCACTACATAAACATAACTAACAGCTACCAATGTTTGTGTGGTGCTAAGCTTTGCTAATACCATGGTTGTGTGAGTTTTCAGGCTGCTTAGCTCTATTTAGCTGGTTTGAGCACTGCTAAGCAACACAGTGCTTTTTTGAATGTTGCTTAGTGATGTATAAGGGCAGGAAAACAGCCTATATTAAGGGCAATAGGCAGGAATTCTATATCATTCATTGGAGTTTATTCAGCTGTTGATATGGCAGGTGGTGCCAGTGAAGGTGCGCGCTTTTGGGTGTATTCAGGAGTCCAGGGTCATGGTTGGACTCTCGGCAAAAAACATGAACCTAGGCTGCTGCAGGGCAGTTTCCAGGGCTTGGAGTGTAAGGTGGTGGCCTGGAACTGTTTGGCCAGGGAACTGGCCAGTGTT
Source organism: Protopterus annectens (assembly GCF_019279795.1). Classification (NCBI taxonomy): domain Eukaryota; kingdom Metazoa; phylum Chordata; order Ceratodontiformes; family Protopteridae; genus Protopterus; species Protopterus annectens. The sequence goes on along the minus strand of NC_056739.1, from coordinate 566,589,473 downwards.
ACTGGTATCCTCCACACAGATGAGCAGTGTCATCACCATTATGATGACCTGAAGAGGAGAAAGAGGGGGAACTTTGGATACCTGGGTCCAAGAAGCTAGAACAGAGAATGCCTCGCAAATATGTAAGTAATTTTTCCTCTGTTTTACCAGTATGCAAGCTGAATGTCTGCAAAACTGGTATGCATAATGGTGTACTTTTCTCCTAACAGCTGCAGCTGAGAGGGCTTTCAGTGTCGAGTCCCATGCCGGGTGCCTTGTCAGGTTGTGCTGCGAGTGTGGCAAGTATGGATGTATTATGCTAACTGTAGTGGAATAAGCATTTACTGCAATAAAGTATACACAAGAAAAACTCTACTGCAATAAATGGGCAATTAGAGCTGTAGTGCAATAAATAAACAATAATGACTGTAGTGCAATAAACAATACCAGTAACAGTAAGCAAAATGGTGTACAGCAGGATCGTGTTGTCATTACCATTACGGTAGAGCTGTATGCATTGATTGTCTATGGTAAGGTTGCTGCAGTCAAGTGTAATTCTGTAATAGCTGTAAAATGCAAAACAAATGGCCTGCAAAATGTATTGCTTAACTCATAGTATTGTCCAAAGGTGTCTCCAGGCCAATATTGGTCACATAATGCTCTCTTTGTTCCTCCTACTTCATGTAATAAAGATATATGGGTGAGATAGCCCACTCCATGGGGAGATATTGCGTGCGGATTTCACAGATATTTCAAAGCAATGCCAATAAAAAGTGTTCACCAGCATTGTTGCTTCTAAAATAAAACTGTATTAATATATGCAGTATGGTTGTATTCCATGCATGCATATTTCTCTGTCATTGCAGTCAATTATAATACTGTTATAGTTCTAGAATGCAAGAAGAATGTCCTGTAACTTGTATTTCTCAGCTCATAGTATGGTTCCAGGTTATCTCCAGGCCAGTATCAGTTACTTAGTAGTCAGTAGTGGCTCAGTAGCTCAGTCTGTTAAATGCCTTATACACAGTACATTTTTCCACACACAGTCCTGGGTTCAAATCCAGTGGTGTGCAGCACTGCATTTTCAGTATCAGTCACGTAATGCTTGCATTTTCTCTCTCCCCGGGAACAATATATATATATGGGTGAGGTAGCCCATATTATGAGCAGATATTGTGTTTAGATTTCACAGGATTTTAAAATCAGTAGCAAGAAAGTGTTCACCAGCATTGCTGATTCATAAAAAAATCTGTTTATTTGCAGTATGGCTACATTCCTTGCATTATTTGCAGATGTCCCATGCAGTCACAGATATTGGGTTCTATCCCCATGCCTCCCAACTAAGGCAAGACAACTGTCTAGTTTATGTACTGTACACAAGCATGCCTCTCAAGTGTAATGATTTCTCAGAAATGTAATTAAAACTGCCTAATCCATCTGTCACAGGATTACCAGAGAAAGACTACCTGAATGCAATGTATTACCAAATCCATCCTACGGAACATCTTGGTAGTTATGTAAGTCCACATTATATGAAACTGTTCTTTGTAGTTGTGTACCTGCATTTGTCATTACTTGGCCCAGGCTAACCCATGCTAACAGCTTGAGCAGTATGTACGTGCTATATCAGCTATAGGAGAATTGTAGTCACTGTACCAAAACTGACAAGACACACCTGTGGAGTATTTATTATCAGTGTTTTCAGGGATATAATCTGCAGTGCCACTAATGGAATGTTTTTTCTTTCTCTCCCCACTCCTTATCTTCATTTATTTAGTGGAGGTCTTCTTTGGAGTGGGGAGGAAAGGCTTTTGAAGCTATAGAGAAGGCTTTATCTTCTGCTAAAACTATACCCTTGGAACCTGTGTCCCACCAGCAGCAGGCAGCAACCTCTTCCCCACTGCCACCCCCACAGCATAGGGAACCAGAGGCCCAAGCAGCCCCCATTGGAGGTGCCCCCCTCTTCCGAGACCTCCCCAGATTATCCCACTGGAGAGCTCCCTCAGACGAGACTATGTAAGAGGAAGCATGTTGACTCACCTGAGTCTGTCACTTCTGACACTGATTTAGAGATCCCCTTCTGAGGATGTCGCCTTTTCTGACATCCTAGAAAATCTTGAGACAGAGGGGTGATTGGAAGACCTCTAACACTACTGAGGATGAATCAGTGTATCTTGAGGCCTTTGGTTCCTGACCTTACACCTCCTGGGTGACACCGGCTTATGATCAACTCTTGGGGGTCATATCACGGAAAGCCTGGACCTCCCTAGACTCAGTGGAGCCCGTCCCAAGGAGGCCAGATAAATTTATGACAGCACCTGAGGATAAGACTTTCCTTAGCAAAGGAGTTCTGGTTGATGCTATGGTGGTAGCAGCGGCCACCAAGAAGGAGTTATCAAAAACATCTTCTAATATCCATCCTCCTAACAAGGAATCCAGGACAATAGATAGATATGGGAAGCGTACCTTCTCTTCAGAGGCATTTAAATTAAGATCGCTGAATTACCTTACCCATTTTACTCGTCGTCAGAGGGATCTCCTGAAGGAGTTAGGAGATACCCTCCAGGGTTCTGTAGCTCTGGGTTCCATGGATAAGGTTTCTGCTCAGCTCTCCACCCTTACTTCGATAGCTAACTCCTCCATGAGGCTGATATCGTATGTGGCAGATGGAGCGAGTAGGGCAGCCACAGCAGGAATATCCCTCAGGAAACATTCTTGGATGCATCTTTGTAATTTCACGGAATCCTTCAAGTCTTCCTTCACTATTGTGCCCTTTGATGGTTCATCTCTTTTTGGACCCCAGGTGAAAGAGACTTTGACCAGGTGTGAGCAGGAAGGGAAAACCTTATCTGCTGTTGGAGTCCATTTCTCCCTCCCATCTAGACCCTTCTGCAAGGGTAATACGGGAGGGAAAATGTGATTCCGTAAATCCCAAAAGGGTTTCCCTCAGGCACAAGGTCAACCCTCCCTTAGAGGCAGGGGGGAGGATATAATGGAAGACGCCACCCTCGCAGCAGGTGGGAGACAGAGAAACCTTCTCTGATCATCCCTTCCATCACCCCTGAGGGGTTGCCCAACTGTCTGTCTCTGGAGGCAGTCGGGGGTCATCTATCACTGTACCCAAGCACCAGGCTAAGCATTTCACAAGATCGTTGGGTACACACTATAATATCCAGAGGTTATCTGATGCCTTTTGTTTCTGAACCCCCAACAAACCAGTCTCTACCAGACGTACCACCCATTCAACTAGACTGTGCAACATCAGAGGTCATCTTGTTGCTACAAAAAAGAGTCATCCAAGAAGTCCCCGCAGAGCAAATAGGATCCGGAACTTACTCTTGATTCATTTTAGTTCCGAAAAAGACAGGGGACTGGAGATCAATTCTAGATCTCAGCAGGCTCAACAAGTCCGTAAAGAAATTGAAGTTCCGAATGATCACTCTGCAGTCGATATTTCCCTTTATCGGGAAAAACAATTGGATGTGATCAGTAGATCTCCAGGACACGTACTATCACATCAAAATGGACAGGCACTCCAGGAGACACTTACGCTTCCGTCTGGGAACCAGTCATTTTCAGTTCAGAACACTGCCCTTTGGTTTCACTACAGCTCCCAGAGTGTTCAGCAAATGCATGGCAGTGGTTACAGCTCACCTTAGACATCAAGGATTCCAAGCATTTCCGAACCTAGACAACTGGCTTCTCACTGCTACCACCAAGCATCAACTCATCAGAACCAGGGACGAGGCTCTATCCTTGTGCACCAGTCTAGGCATCACAATCAACCTAAAAAAGTCAGCCTTATCTCCTTCGCAGCACATTGTATTCTTAGGCTCAGAAATAGACACAACCACCATGTTAGCAAGACTAACACCTGAAAGAATAGAGTCTCTATGCAGTCAAGTCAGATCCTTGCTAAACAAGCAAAAAGTTCAGGCCAGGGTAGTCCTTCAAGTCCTAGGGACTATAGCTTCCTCCATCCTTTTAGTTCCTCTAGGCCGACTACACATGAGTATACTTCAATGGCTTTTATTTGCCCAATGGTCAATGCAAGACCTTCCATTGTCTCATCAGATTTTTATAACAAACACCTGCAAGAAGGATCTGACATGGTGGTTGCACACAGAACAACTTCTCCTAGGTTGTCCACTTGTTCCTCCCCAAAAGAAAGCAGTTTTGAACACGGATGCTTCCCAGATAGGGTGTGGGGGACATTATCTGGGAATAACAGTCCAAGGTACTTGGCAGAACCACGAGAACCACTTGCACATCAATGTTCTGGAGGTGAGAGCAGTGCTGTATGCGTTGCAAGCACTTCACAGCTCCCTTCCCACCAGGACAATTGTGATCCGGTCAGACAACATGTCTGTCATGTGATACATAAACCAGCAAGGGGGAACCAAATCTTATCCACTTTGCTGAGAGGCCTTAAGAGTTTGGAAATGGGCGATGGACACTCATCGCTTTCTGGTAGCAATGCACATCCTGGGAAAATACAACATAATAGCAGACAAACTCAGCCGAGCAATAATGATGCCTCACGAGTGGTCCCTGAATCCAGAAGTTGCGAAAGAGATCTTTCACAGATGAGGCCAGTCTTACTGTGGCCTATTCGCCACTCACCTGAACACTAAATGCAGCAGCTACTTTGCCCTCATTCCCCATCTTGGGATGTCACCCAGGGATACTCTAGTCCACGATTGGCCCCTGTGACTTCTTTATGCCTTTCCACCTTTTCCTCTCATCCCAAAGGTAATACAGAAAGCAAAACAGTTGAGGAGTTCCCTGATCCTCATTGCTCCTTACTGGCCTCGACAAGTATGGTTTCCCTTCCTGTGGCCGTACCTTTTGGAGGAACCATGGATTCTGGACCCATCTCCAGACCTCCTGATTCATCAATCGGGGCAGTTCCATCCCACCATCCACACCCTCAAATTGACAGCATGGCTGCTGCAGTTCCATGAATAGCCAGGTGTATTCCCCTATCTCCTTCTGTCAAACACATTCTGATCTCATTCCATAAACCTTCCACTCAGAAACTATACTCCAACAAATGGAAAAGGTTTTCTATTTGGGCTCCGAACCAAGGCTTAGATCCATGTACGGCTCCTATAGAATCTATTCTATCCTTTCTAGCATTCATTTTTCATGAAGGAGCTACAGCCGCTACAGTCAGAGTTCAGTTAACTGCCATTTCCAATTCCCATTTTGGCTTCATGGGAAATCCATTCATGTCACACTCCTTCTGCAAAACCTTCTTAAAAGGAGTTCTTCTTCTCAGGCCTCCAATCAAACAGCCATTAGAACCCTGGGACTTAAACTTAGTCCTCTCATCTTTAATGTCTGCACCCTTTGAGCCCTCCTCTTCATCAGATCTGAAATTGTTGTCGTGGAAAACACTATTCTTAGTAGCCATAACATCTGCTAGGAGAGTCTCAGAACTGCAAGCTCTTACTATTCAACCTCCTTACATTATTTTTCACAAGGATAGATAAAGGTGCTAGGGTCGCTGTCCCATCCAGCAAGAATTACGGCGAGATAGGACTACATAACATAAAGAAGTTATGTACTTACCATAATGTTCCATGTTTGTAGTTCATCTCGTCTACATTCTTGCGTCCCTCCCTCCAACCCCCTTCCTGTTTCTGGAGGATCTGGTGGACTATACTGGTGTTGTTTGACCTGGTTTTTAGTTGCTGTCCACCTGGCATGGATTATATTACAAAATGTTTTGTCTGTATGTATACAGATCTGATATTTCATACCTGTTAGGTACTTATTGATTTCTTGCAAACAAGATCTGGGGAATTGCCGTGAGGCACCATGGGATAGGGGTTAGCCTCGAGCCAGTAAAAGCTCTTGAGATGAATATCGTCTCCGAACCCATCCAACAAGAATGTGGACTACAAACATGGAACATTATGGTCAGTACATAACTTCTTTTTTAACTATATTTTTGCAAAATGTGATGTAATTTTGTTATGTGTTATTATGATTCACTATTAACATACTTTGTTAAACTATTTAGTTGCCCTTATGGCTTACTTCTTACTGGCATGCTGTTACCACAGTGACTGTTATGTTATTTATTGTAGTGTTACACATACTATACATTAATATGTATTTGTATGAATTAAAGTGATGTTCCATTTTGTTATTACTAACTGGTTTGGTTATTACTAAAATTAATCTATTGCTATACCTCTATCACCACAGCATTTCAAGGTAGGCCAATTCTGTTTGATCCCCTTAGCTTGCTTCAACGAGTTGTGGCACCGGGTCCCAGCATGTCTGGGACCCAGACTGGTGGTGCTCCCTCTGCTGCCCCTGCACTACCTGCCTCGTCAGGTAGCTTCACCCCATGGGATGGGGCCCGGCCTCCCTCTGGGAGTGGTGGTGGAGGGGGTGTTGTCTCCTGGGCTGAGCTTCTGGTCTTGGTGCACAGGATAGTCTACTGTGGGTTTGACCACCACCTGAGCTGTATTGAGGGCTGTTAGCTGACCTGGTGGGGCAGCCTTGTCCTGGTGCCCACCTCCAGCACTGCCACCCTTGGGGAGGTGAAGGATTTGTGCCAACCGTCCCATGAATGGGGTAGTGAGTCATGCTGCTGCCTGGAGGCACATGGGACTTGGATTCCACAACACCCTCCCACTCCAAGGGGTTCAGCCCCCCATGTGTCACACACACTGACCATTTGCTGTCTTGTCTGTCTGTAAATGCATCCTCACCTACCCAACTTATCTCCACCACACATACCTATCTCCCTTCCCCAACATTCCACTCACACCTTAAAAAACAATGGGCACTTGTCCTACAACAAATATTGCCCCCATACATAGCTTTTCATTTCACCCATGTGCCCACTGGACACAAGTAATTTGGGCCAATTGGCTTGACAACACAGTTATGTTGTCCTCCCTCCTCTCTCTCTGTGGATGAGAGTTCAAATCCATGTGCATATTCTATCAAAATGCACAATTGTTGCTGTACAAGAAATGGATAGCTATGGTTCTTTCCTACACCCTTCCTGCACATCCTTACCTGCCTTTCACTATGTTTTTCCCCCTGTTTGCATTCTATTTCACCACTTTCCTATCTCCCCATTTTTCTTTTCATTATATTTTTTTAGTGCGATGCTGCATCACAGCTTCGCTAAGTTCAGCTAAATAGAGCTATATTTATTATATGTGTCCTTAAAATTCTATTACACATTTACAAAATAAACACCTGTCCCATGTTTTGAACTCAAGACCATCACACCTGCAGATCAGTGCATTAATCTGCCACACCATGCAACTCTTACTTAAAATAGGTGCTTTAAAAAACATAGTAATTGCCAATTATTCATTAAGTGCATTTCAGAGTAGCTGAGTGGCGCAGTGCACTGGGCAAACTTGAATAAAACTTAATGGAAAACATGGGAGCGTTCCTGGGACTCTGGTGCAATAGTACACCACTACAAAGCCAAATACATAATAATGGATGTAAGTGAGGCCTCTGATAGCAGGTATATGTGATCTTTTACCAACAACACGTAGAAAGACACCTGCTAATGCATTAATGGAAAAATGCATGTGCAACTAGGACCCTGGTGCAGAAATACATCCATATAAATCCTTGCACATACTGATGGATGAAGAACATGATTGTTACAGCCTATAGGTGAGCACATATGTCTTGCAAAGACACCTGCTGTAGCAGTGACTCAGTAGCTCAGTCTGTTAAATGTCTCATAAACAGTACACTTTTGCCACACACAGTCCTAGGTTCAAATCCAGTGGTGTGTAGCATTGGATTTTCCAAATTGTAAAGCCAGCAATTAATGACAGAATCATGCCGTCTTTATCCACATAATTTATGTCAAATGAATTGACTGCTCTTAACTGATGGATGTCACAGGCCTGCAGGTAAGAACACATTTCACATATCCCTATAGCAAATGTATATGTGCATAAATTGTCATGTCATACAGTAATATGCATTCACAGAGAATATCAACTCAGGTACTGTTAATGAGGGCCACTTATATCAGAGTCCACCGCACAATCCTGTCACAGTCACAGTGCAGATTACCACAGCTGAACAATGAACATACACATTTGAAGTCCCTGCTTGTAACAAGGACTGCCCTCATACACGCTGCAAATTGCTACCAGACTGTAATACATGGCCTGGCAGATGACCAAATGGTGGACATATTCATATACTGTAAAATATAAAAAATAAAAAAAATGTACAATAAGCTAGTTGCATAAGTGTGCACACCCTTAAACTAATACTTTGTCGAAGCACCTTTTGAGTTAATTACAGCATTCAGTCTTCTTGGATAGGAGTTTATCACAATGGCACATCTTGACTTGGCAATATTTGCCCACTCTTCCTTGCAAAAGCACTCCAAATCTGTCTGATTGCAAGGGCATCTCTTCTGCACAGCCCTCTTCAGGTCACCCCACAGATTTTCTATTGGATTTAGGTTTGGGCTCTTGCTGGGCCATTCCAAAACTTTAATTTTTTCTGGTGAAACAATTCTTTTGTTGATTTGGATGTATGCTTGGGGTCATTGTTGTGTTCATAAGTTCATAGGTGTATACTAGGCTAATAGTCCCAGAGCCTATATAAGCATAGCCGAAGAACATTCCCTGGCATCATGCCGCCCAAAGTTAGTTTCCTAGTTAGTGTTGAAAGGTGAAATTCTGCTTCATCTTTAGCTTTCTAGCAGATGCCAGAAGGTTTTGGGCCAAAAGTGACTGTTATTTGAAACTGTTCATAATTCTCTCCACCTTGACTAAAGCCCCAGTTCCAGCTAAAGAAAAGCAACCCCAAAGCATGATACTGCCACCACCATGCTTCACTGTGAAGATGGTGTTCTTTTGGTGATGTGAAGTTTTGTTTTTGCGCCAAATGTACCTTTTGGAATTGTGGCCAGAAAGTTCAACCTTGGTCTCATCAGACCATAACACATTTTCTCACATGATTTTGGGAGACTGGATGTATTGTTTTGCAAATTTTAGCCAGGTCTGGATGTTTTTGTGTGTAAGAAAAGGCTTCCATTTTGCAACCCTACCTCATAGCCCAGACATATGGAGAATACCGGAGATTGTTGTCACATGTAGTACATAACCAGTACTTGCCAGAAATTCCTGCAGCTCCTTCAGTGTGCTGTAGGTCTGTTGGCAGCCTCCCTGACCAGTTTTTGTCTTGTCTTTTCATCCATTTGGAGGGATGTCCAGTTCTTTGCAACGTCTTTCTTGTACCTTATTTTCTCCACTTTTTGATGACTGTCTTCACTGTGTTCCACGGTATATCCAATGCTGTGGAAAGTTTCTTGTACCCTTCTCCTGACTGATACCTTTCAACAGTGAGATGCTTGCTGTAGCAGGCAACTGAGTAAATATCAGGAAAATCCTACTAGGACAGCTGAACTTTATTTGGGGTTAATCAGAGTCTCTTTAATTGATGGCAGGTGTCTACCCAAGAAGACTGAATGCTGTAATTAAATCAAAAGGTGCTTCAGCAAAGTATTAGTTTAAGGGTATGCACACTTATGCAACAGGCTTATTGTACATTTCTTATTTTTTATATTTTTTCCCCTAACAGATTTGTTTGTTTTTCAATTGAATTATACAGATTATAGGTCACATTAAAGGTGGGAAAAGTTTTGAAATTATTTATTGCAACTTCATTTTTTTATATCACAAAAACCCAGCATTTTCACTATATATATATATATATATATATATATATATATATATATATATATATATATATATATATATATATACATATATATACCCCCTCAAAGACACACCAAACATGTTGCCTAGTACTCTGTTATTGATACTATTACCTAACATACTTACCTTAAACACATGCCTTCATTGGAGTGCAGAGGGTACTCTCACTTTGGGCCTAGCTCTACAACAAGGTTGACACAGCTCATACAGTTACTCCTACAGCTTGTTGCCCTCCAAAGTCTTCACACTGTCTGCCTGTGAGAATGTAGTCTCCTCACAGCAGTAATGTTCAGCACAATATATCAGATGATGATAGTAACCATTCTGTATGAGATCTTCCTCACACAGAGCACACCATTGAGACAACTATACTATCACCACATAGAGAGAACTATACTATCACCACATATCAACAGAGGAGTACTGCACTCCATCAGGTCTGCAAATGTTTTTGTGTACAACAGGTTGCATATAGGTGAGCAGATTTATGAGGCAATAGTAATTGCAGCATTAAGGCTGTCTGGACATAAAAGACAATGCATTCTTGATGTTTTGTGTCACACTGGTCTCTTTGTGTCACCAGTCTCTGCAGTCCTGCAGTGGAACAGCCACTCTTGGCCACCTAGCAATACTAGGCACTACACAACACAAACAGGCATTCATCATCACACACCATACATGGGAGGTGAGTGATAATATGTAAACAGTTACAGTTAAAAAGCAGACAGTTTTTAGCAGATAAAAATGACCTGGTTTAAAGGGGCGAGAATCTAAAATGCCTTTTAAAATACAACAAGTTGTTGGATACAACATACAAGTTATAAATGTGCATTTCCATAAGAGTCTTAAAAGAGAGTTGTACTTTATTTCTATGTGTATAGTGTTTTTCAAGTATGTTGTCATACTGCAGTGGTGGGCCATTAATTGGTGCAGTGGTTATTGTACTGATTTCCAGCAAAGAGGTTCTCAGTTCAATCATGGCTGGGGGTGCCCTTCTGGTCACTCCCTGTGTATCCTGCCTGTGTTACAGTCAGGTTTCCCAGTTAGCTCCCGGTTCTCTCCCACATCCACAAGACATACTGTCCTTGGGTGGGGACCTCTGCCCTGTGAGTGGGTGTGTGTGAGTGTGTGCCTGTGTTGGTTGTGGAAGGTTGTGCACGGGCTGCTGTCACTTCACCGCCAAACTCTACCTGCCAGTTAGTGCCGGACAGGTGATTTCGTGGTGGTGATCCTAACAGGGGAAAAGGGAAGAAGAAGAAGGAGGAGACTCATACTGAATAATTAAAAGGTCAATATTACTGGTTTTAATTTAATTGATTTAATTCAAGTGATTGTGATGAATTAGATTTGTAGTTTGTTAGTTTGTTAGAAGATTATATTGGAAAAGAAAGAAGAGAAAGTTTGACCACCAATTTGTAATCCAGTCTTCAGGTCTTCATTGAGGTTTGTCTTGGATGCTTTTCATGCAGTAGTAATGCAGGTATTTTTTTCTTTTTATTCTTTTTATTGCAGGGATTGATGGGTGTCTTGGTCTGTTTCTCCTTCATACACAAGTGTTCTTCGACTCTGCTTGGGATGATGTGTGGCATGGTGGCCATGGATGTCAGTGTCTGGGGGGATGGGGATCTATCCCAGAGGTGGTAGACATCCCTCTTGGCCCAACTTTGCCCTCACACTCTGTATTATTCCACACATACTACCTCATCAGAGGTCAGATGGATGTGGACAGTCAAGGTAGGGGGACATTGAACAGGAAAGTGTGGCAACTATGGCTCCAGTGAGTGGAGACAGAACCATAGCCAGAGAAACTAGCATGAAACCCCACACACACTGGGAGTGATGGGGGCTGAGGCCTGGCTCACTGTCCATCCACCACGCTACATCATGGGTCACTCTGCACATGCACTTAGCAGTCCATCATGCACATACATGCAGCTGATGGAACACCCAGGCGTATAGGCAGGTTTATGATGCAGCATCTGTCTGACACCTGTGACTGCCTCCATCATGTGAGGGTACCCTGTGTAGTCAGTTCACTGATAGTGTGGAAATGGTAATGGCCTGAAATGTGTCTGTCATGATGAATACATTTGTGTGCTGTGGATGTGGTTGAGAGTTGCACGTGACCATGGACACATAGGTCAGCAATTGGATCTGCTGAGAGTCCCCCATGTACCTCACACACCCTCCCAGAGCTGCTATACCAGTGCTACAGATGGGAGTGTGTTGTCCACACACACACACCACAGGCTGGCAGGCCCTGGGGCCCTGGGCATGGGTCCTCCTGTAGGGATCAGCAGAGCACAGACAGCAGTCAGCGTGAGCCTCCAGGGCATGTCTGACCTTGGGCATGGAGGCACAGTGCAACTCCTGGCAGAGCCAGTTCCCATATTCAGGGCCAGAGATGTGATGTGTACAACTCTACCATGTAGGTTGTACAGCGATCCATATCTACACATACAGGGGTAGCACACTACGACTGTGTACATGCACACACTCACACACCACTGTCAAATGCAGGTTACCTACAGACACACACAACATATCTCCATGGTCCATCTTACATGCTCCCATCGTGACTCACACACATGCTGTCTACCATTTGGGCCAGCCTAGGCCTTCTGCACCACCACCCAACACCCTGTGCAAGTGATGATACCTGTGCAACATGCCTGTTATCCTTGTCATTGATGCAGGGAAATGAAGCTATGTGTCTGATGCATAGAGTGACTATATTAGTTAACATGTACTTAAGTAATGCAGTATTGGTTCACCATGCCACTTGTAGTGTTTACCGACAGACACTCTATGCTGGCATTTGTCATGAGTACACCACATATATTTGTGTACCTTACATTGCATGATCTTGTATTTGCTGTATAGCATAGTAGATGGATGCCTCACTGTAAGGACATTAACCTAGTATGTGACATTGATACTACATGCTTGTGGGAGAGATTTCTCTAACAGACTGAAACACACTCTTGGAACAGAACCCTGCCGAATGGCCCACAGAGCACTTCAGTGCACCTCAGCACATGCCATCTGTCTGACTGACTGGGTGACCGTCATTTCAACACAGGGCATCTGCCTGTGTCCCTCTTGGACTGGGGCAATATGCGGCTGATCCTGTAACTATGGGTGTGATGATGTTTATGATCATGAAGGTTGTATGGCCATTATTCTAGTTTAGTTCAAACATCCTGTGGTTCCATAACATGACGTACAGTGCTCTAACAGGCTCACACACAAACATGGCTCCATTGAAGCTAGCACCACTTCCAATCACTGTGTATGGGACAAGCAAAGGCACATACATATTTTAAGTTGGCTGTATGTAGATGTGAACACTTACCTATGCAATGGTACATACTGCAGATCACAGTACGTGTTGCATGCAACACACCTCATGCCTTGGTAGTACTATCAGTTTAGGACATATTATGCTTGATGGCCTTGTTGTGGTCAGTCTTTTAGAGAGCCACATCACCCGCTAGAAATAAAACCCTGCAAAACCCTGCCTATGTCTAGATTACACCATATATATATATATATATATATATATATATATATATATATACACACATACATACACACACACACACAGAGCAAGTGGGCTCGAGTGAGATTAGAACCCCTACCTATCTAATCTTATAGACTATCGATCACAATACTTATCTCACATGCCACAGCTTACATCTGATACTACACTGACAGCTGGTAGTCTTAAGGTGGCTGACATCATCAGGCCTTGTAGAATAGGGCAATTTGGAAGCTAGCAGCAAGTTGCAAGCCCAAAAAGTGCATAACCATTGCAAGTGGATAGTCCATGAGGGCATTTCCATTGTTTTGCAGGGGAAAATATACACACACACATATGCATCAAGTGGGCTTAAGTGAGATTAGAACCTCTACCTATCTAGTTTTATACACTATAGTTCACAGTACTTATCACATATGCCACGGTTTATGTCTGATACTATACTGTCAGCTGGTAGTGTTAAGGTGGCTGACATCGTCAGACCTTGTAGAAGAAGGCAGTTTGAAAGCCGGCAGCAAGTTACAAGCCCAAAAAGAGCATAACCATTGCAAGTGGATAGCCTTTGAGGGGATTCCATTGTTTTGCAGGGGAATACACACACACACACACACACACACACACACACACACACACACACACACACACACACACACATGCGCGCACACACACACACACACACACACACACACACACACACACACACACACAAAGTGAGATCAGAACCCCTGCTTATGTAGTCTTACACTCTACAGATCACAGTACTTATCACATGCACCACAGATTAAGTCTGCTGTGTATGTGATTGCTGGCACAGTACTTTTGCATTACACAAACAAGGCTTGTGTTGAACAGCATCTGTGGCCTGCAGAGTGATATTGCTTCATACTGTTATCTGCATCTAGTATCCTAGCAATGAGATAACTGTTTTTATCCTAGCTATGTGTGTACAGTTACCAGTATGACCATATGTGGCTGCTTGCAGTTACATAGGCAAACCTGTGGGCACGGACAGTGTGCCTGTCCATAAGTGCATTGACAACATTATACATTACACCATCCACTCACCTGTATCTGTCTACGTGGTGACATTCAGCAGGCACAGGGATCTGTAGGTAAGTGGATTATGTACTGTTGCACCCTTAGTTTAAATCCTTTGAGCAACGGTATGGCTGTGTGATGGTGGAGATTTACTCACCATTATTAGGGTATGTCAGACAATACAGACATCAACACACGTATTTCTGTATATAACAGGGATGTCTATATAAATGTAGCTGTGTGTGTGTGTGTGTGTGTGTGTGTGTGTGTATGATATGTATATGTGTTATGTAGCTATATGGGGGAGTGTATGTATCATTTTAATATATACAGCTATATATATTGGTGTATAGCTATTTGACACTACATAGCGATAGATAAACTATGCATAAGAAAGAGATAGTGACAGATGGATATGCATATGTATATGTCTGTATGTATAGACATTTATACATAACAGGGCATTTTGATGAAGGGGCAACAGAATTGCGCTCATTTTAACTAAGTGTCTGGGCATGCACAGTGGGACTGTCAGTACTGATAAAGTGACTCCAGGCCACACATACCTGTACTCCAGTCCGTGATTTTGTATGTTACAGACATTAACATCCAACCCTGTTTCTGCAGTACTGCACTTCACTCAAAATGTTCATGGCATTCCCCAGCTGTGTGTTGTACTTCATATTATTACTGAGGTTGGTAATGTTACACCACCAGCAGACTGACAGTCTGCATACTTCTCAACTATCCTGATTTTCACAGAATGTCCAGAGTTTTGCCTCATATGTTTGATCTGTTCCTCATGCATTTGTGATCTTCTGGTGAGTTATTGAATATTGATGTCATTACATTATACTAAATACAGACAAACATTTGTGTTTCAGAGTTTATATCTTTCAGAAAAAAAAATAATAATGCAACAGCTTTAATTCCAGCAACTTTCTAGGTTTATGGAAACAATATTTACAATCTGTCCCTATGTTTGGGCCTTTATCCCCCCCCAGTCTTTCTGGCATTGTTTAGATTTCTTGCACTAAGAGGTTGAGAGGTATGACAGTCTGTGAAAACACCAACACAGTACTACCTGACATGCAAAAGATGTGAGTAATTCCAGATCAGAACCATCAACACCATCACCCATCCTAGCTTACCTAGCCCACTGAGCCACATAAGTCGCTCAACAGGAAAGAGTAATTCTTCACACAATCAGCAGCATAAATATGTACATTGTTATTCTGTGTGAAGAGAGACATACAATGTCTGATCAACATTTGTGTTACAGCCCTGAGATTGCCTGGTTCACTGATATACCATAGCTGATTTTCTGTTAAAGCAGTTATATGGGTACACTGCTGTGTTGGAGATGGGGGAACAACAGCACATGATCAGCTTGGGTAGACAGTTGTCCACATATCCTGTGTGGCCACTGTTTAACATCTCAAAAGAAGGCATTTGGCATCTTTGTAAATCAACATATTGGAAAGGGTAATGTTATACTTATAAATCCACTTCCTGACAGCACAATAATCCATTTTTTTACTTCTGTGTGGAACCATTTCATTGCACGTTTTTTACAATTCTGTGACATCTTTGTAGCTTCTGAATCTCTTGTGCAGGTAGAGGCATAGTGCCACTTCACCAAAATTGCTACCAAATCATCAAAGGCAGAACAGAGTATTGCTTCTCTTTGCTGTGGTGGCTCCTTCATCATCAGTTTAAGCACTGCATGGTTAATTGCCAAATTGTTACCGATCTGTGACTCTAATGATGCATTTTTTTATTTTGGTGTTGGCATTCACATCTTATGGGCTAATTGGTGGAAACAGGTATCTCTAGATAGTAAGCTTCAGGTGTTGTAACTTTCATGTCTGCTAAGAGGTAACTGTAGGGGCTGAGGGTTGCATCTTCAAATGTTTCTTCAAAAATATCCTCCCAACATATATTTGGCACATTAGTGTATTTACTTGTAGCTTATTTCTGAGGGATAAAAATAGCACAATATAGTTGTCACTGAGGCTTATGGTGTGGCTTGTTTAACACGCAACATAAATAATACTAATCTTGCTGTTTCAGCAGTACTGTATTTCAGTGTTTTCATAAACTGATTCCATGAGAGTGGCTATAATTAAAATATTTACTTTGTCAAGGGGTAATAATATAGCATCTTGTAGAGTATCCAAGATTCCCTCAACAAATATTATCATGGGAAATCACCCCTGCAGAGATTTGCACAATGGTTGCCAGCATTGTTAACACCACACTATAGTTTCAGAAGTTATTTCTCTGGCAGATTCTTAATAAAATAGCTGTTCCCTCAGTTTAATGACCCCACCAGAATAGAAGAAAAGATGTCCCATAATTCAAGCCAGAATCAGAAGAAATACATTTTTTAAAGTCTTTCCTTAGCACCTTTTTGTTATAGAGTATTTTGATGTTTTGTTTTCAGGTTTGTTTTCATTAGTGCATCTTTTCTGATTGTGAGCAATTGTTTATGGTATACCATGAATGACTGTGTGCCAAGTGCCCTGATATGAACCTCTGTCCTGGGTAATGCTCAACTTGGGGACTTCAGGCAGCTGTAATTAACATGTATTCTGTTTGTAGCACTGATGATGTGATTAGGATACCTCTCAACTGTCCAGAGTACTGCAGAATGTTCAAAGTTTTGTCTCATATTTTGGCCTGTTTCTCATAAGATTGTGGTTTTCTGTCAAATCACTGGCAAATCATTGAGGACCAAATTCAGAAAATAATGGCAGACATTTAAGTTTCAGACTTCATACCCATTAGAAAATTAATGCTAATGCAAAATGTGTTAGTCTATCAACTTTCTAAGTTTGTAAGTGCAATATTTAAAAAGTGCCCCTATTTTTGGGACTTTGTCCCCCCATTATGTATGACTTTGTCCAGATATTTTGCTCTTAGAGGTTGAGAGGTATGATTAATGGACAAGTGCTTCTTGGCT